>NW_014584816.1:1392-4468 GCF_000485595.1 Priapulus caudatus
TCTTCTTCTTTCTTCTTCTTTCTTCATTCTTCACCGTTTTTAAAGTACCAAGTTTGAAACGTGTAATTCTTTCTCCGGCGATAATAGCAATCCAATGGAAACGCGATATAATCAATATAAGTTAGTTTATTAATTGGTTCCCAGAGCGAGGCGTCGTCGTGTGGACGTCGTTTCGTCTTGCGCGGGGGAGGGTTGCAGAGGAATACATGTCCTGTCTATCCGTACAGGTCCTTCCGTCGCCGGGGTTGTAGGATTGAAGATGCCTCGATATTGCCTCTTCGGAGATACAGTAAACACAGCTTCACGAATGGAGTCTAACGGACTCGGTGAGTAACCTCACTAGCGGAATGGATGGTTCGCTTGTGAGGTCCAGAGGTTCCCCCAGAGTGGGCAGAGCGAATCGACTCTGGCGCATTGCTTTGGATCTATACTTTTTGTCTATAGTCTATATGCATTTAATATGGTTAGGGGGTATCTCAGAACAGATTTTTGTAATAAATTGTTATCAGTGATTCTGTGTTTATAATAAGGAGAGCGCCCTAGCCTGTTAGGTACAAAACTCATACTTTATTCCCTTCCTTCCCTCCCCTCGCCTCCGTTGTTCCTCGCTCAGCCTCCCTCTTCTTCTATCGCCCTCAACTATCTATCCTGCCGCATTTTTTCGGTCTCCCACCTCTCTTTCCCTGAGTCTCTCTCTCTCTCGCTCTCTCTGTCAGCAAGCTATATTATGTAGTTTTTCTCAGTCCGTCATGCACGCATGAGACGCTGCTCGCGCATGCGCAGTATCTCCCGAGAAAAATTGTATTTTGCTAAAATTTTGCTTCTAAAGTGGAGAGGAGACATTCTAGCATAGCTTTATATGATAACATTCTATCTGTACACCCCTCTTATTATATGGGATGAAGTCCCTGCATGTAAGGTGCCGGCTGCATATACAGGTCCGTACACAATCTCTATATGTCTGCATGTTCGCGCAGGCGCAATATATCACCAGAGGAGTTATATTTTGTTATCAATATGCATTTAAATTGGTTAGGGGGTATCGCAGCACAGATTTTTGTAATAAATTGTTATCAGTGATCCTGTGTTTATAATTAGGAGAGCGCCCTAGCCTGTTGGGTGCAAAACTCATATTTGACTCCCTCCCTTCCCTCCCCTCGCCTCCCGTGTTCCTCGCTCAGCCTCTCTCTTCTTCTACCGCCCTCAACTATCTATTCTGCCGCATCTCCCCGGTCTTCCACCTCTCTCTTCCTGAGTCTCTCTCTCTCTCTCTCTTTCTCTCTCTCTCTCTCTCTCTCTCTCTGTCAGCCAGCTATATGATGTAGTTTGTCTCAGTCCGTCATGCACGCCTGATACGGTGCTCGCGCATGCGCAATATCTCCCGAGAAAAATGATATTTTGCTAAAATTTTGCTTTCAAAGTGGAGAGGAGACATTCTAGCATAGCTTTATATGATAACATTCTATCTGTACACCCCTCTTATTATATGGGATGAAGTTCCTGCATGTAAGGTGCCGGATGCTTATACAGGTCCGTACACAATCTGGCTATGTATGCATGTTCGCGCAGGCGCAATATCTCACCAGAAGAGTTATATTTTGTTATTAATATGCATTTAATTTGGTTAGGGGTATCTCGGCACAGATTTTTGTAATAAATTGTTATTAGCGATCCTGTGTTTATAATTAGGAGAGCGCCCTAGCCTGTTGGGTGCAAAACTCATACTTGACTCCCTCCCTTCCCTTTCTTCGCCTCACTTGGTCCTCGCTCAGCCTCCCTCTTCTTCTACCGCCCTCAACTATCTATCCTGCAGCATTTCCTCGGTCTCCCACCTCTCTCTCTCTCTCTCTCTCTCTCTCTCTCTCTCTCTTTGAGTCTCTCTCTCGCTCTCTCTCTCTCGCTCTCTCTCTCCCTCTCTCTCTCCCTCTCTCTCTCTCTTTCTCTCTGTCAGCCAGCTATATTATGTAGTTTTTCTTAGTCCGTCATGCACGCCTGAGACGGTGCTTGCGCATGCGCAATATCTCCCGAGAAGAATGATATTTTGCTAAAATTTTGCTTTCAAAGTGGAGAGGAGACATTCTAGCATAGCTTTATATAATAACATTCCATCTGTAGATCTCTCTTAATAAATGGGATGAAGTCCCTGCATGTAAGGTGCCTGCTGCATATACAGGTCAGTACACAATCTGGCTATGTCTGCATGTTGGCGCAGGCGCAATATCTCAGCAGAGGAGTTATATTTTGTTATCAATATGCATTTAATTTGGTTAGGGGGTATCTCGACACAGATTTTTGAAATAAATTGTTATCAGTGATCCTGTGTTTATAATTAGGAGAGCGCCCTAGCCTGTTGAGTGCAAAACTCATACTTGACTCCCTCCCTTCCTTCCCCTCGCCTCCCGTGTTCCTCGCTCAGCCTCCCTCTTCTTCTACCGCCCTCAACTATCTATCCTGCCGCATTTCCTCGGTCTCCCACCCCTCCCTATCCCAGCAAGCTATGTTATTTAGTTTTCTTCAGTCCGCACTGCACTGAAACGGTGCTCGCGTATGCGCGATATCTCCATAGAAGAAGAATATGTTGCAAAAAATACGCATTTAAAATAGAGAGTATGTACTTTAGCATAGATTTACATGATAATATTTTATATGCAGACCTCTCTTAAAAAATGGGAAAAAGTCCTTGCATGTAAAGTGCTGGCTGCACATACCAGTCAGTATACACAATCTGGCTACGTTAGTGTATTAGCGCATGCCCAATATCTCACCAGAGGAGTTATATTTTGTAATCAATATGCATTTAATATGGTTATGGGGTATCTTAGCACAGATTTTTGTAATAAATTGTTATCAGTGAACCTGTCTTTATAAATAGGAGGGCGCCCTAGCCTGTTGGGTGCAAAACTCCCTTCCCTCGCCTCCCTTGTTACTCGCTCAGCCTCCCTGTTCTTCTACCGCCCTCAACTATCTTTCCTTCCGCATTTCCTCGGTCTCCCACCTTTCTCTCCCTCTCTCTCTCTCCCTCTCTCTCTCTCTCTCTCTCTCTCTCTCTCTCTCTCTCTCTCTCTCTCTCTCTCTC
>NW_014584817.1:0-4468 GCF_000485595.1 Priapulus caudatus
GGAGGGAGGGGCAGAAGCAAATATCTGCGGGCGGGGAACAAGCATTGCGGGTTAGTAGTGGTTGCAAGACGGGAGGCTGGGGGGGGGGGAGGGCGCTAAGACCCCCTCCCCTTCTACAGTCTACTACAGACAGCACTTCTAACTTACTCATAGCAATTGGTGTGGGGGTGGGAGGGAGGGAGGGTAGGATAGTTGTTAAACTCACTCAGTATTTCTCGTGTTATAATATGCAATGCGAAACTCCATTGAAAACATTACGAACCTCCTTAACGGGACCTTATTAACCCGCCGAATCCCCCACCGTCTGTGATCCACCCCTCCCCCTCGTCTGTGATCCACCCCTCCCCCTCCCCACCGTCTGTGATCCACCCCTCCCCCTCCCCACCGTCTGTGATCCACCCCTCCCCCTCCCTACCGCCTGTGATCCACCCCTCCCCCTCCCCACCGTCTGTGATCCACCCCNGGCTCTCCTGTGTGCATCTCTATCAGTATGCAGCCGAGACTCCACATGTCGATCGCCAGGTCGTACGACAGTCCCAGCAGCACCTCAGGAGACCGGTAGAACCGACTCTGAATGTACTGGTATATCTGCAGGAGGGGAAGAAGCATACGGGGTTAGTTAGTCGCTCGTCTGTGAGACGGAGGAGGGATGCTACGACCGCCCCCTCTCCTCCTATAGTTAACTGGGGGAGAAAGGGAGCGAGGGAGGGAGGGAGGGAGGGAGGGAGGGAAGAAGGGAGGGAGGGAGGAAGGAAAGGAGGGAGAGAAAGAGGGAGGGACGCTACGACCGCCCCTCTCCTCCTATAGTTAACTGAAGACAGAACCTACACCTTACCTACTCACTCATAGCAACTGGGGGAGGGAGGAAGAGAGGGAGGGAGGGAGGAGAGAGGGAGGAGGGAGAGAGGGAGGAGGGGAAGGGAGGAAAAAGGGAGGGGCCAGAACAAAATATCTGCGGGGCAGGGGAACAAGCATTGCGGGTTAGTAGTGTTGCAAGAGGAGGCTGGGGGGGAGGCGCTAAACCCCTCCCCTCGAAAACAGTCTACTACAGACAGCACTTCCTAACTTACCTCATAGCAATTGTGTTGGGGTGGGGGAGGAGGGTAAGGATAGTTGTGTAAACTCCACTCAGTAATATTCTCGTGTTATAATTATGCAATGTGAAAACTCCTTGAAAAACAGTTACGAACCTCCTTAACGGACCGGATTATTAACCGCCGAATTCCCCCACCGTCGTGTCCCCCCCTCCCCCCTCCCCACCTCTGTGATCCAACCCGCTTCCTCCCCACAGTCCTTGATCATCCCCCCTCCCCACCGTCTGTGAATCCACCCTCCCCAGACACCCTCCCCACCGGTCGTGTGATCCAGCCCCCTCCCCCCCCCCCCCCCCCTCCCCACCGTCTGTGATCCACCCCTCCCCCCTCCCGCACCGTCGTGATCCACTCCCTCCCTCCCACCGTCTGTGATCCACCCTCTCCCCACCGTCTGTGATCACCCCTCCCGCCTCCGCGGCGTGCGAACCGTCTGTGATCCACAGCCCTCCCCCTCACCACCGTCTGTGATCGCAACCACCGCTCCCCCTCGCCTCTCCCACCCCGCACACACTCCAGGCAGCCACCTACCCGGTGCCCAGCTGGCAAGAGCTGCCGAAGTCTACGAATCTTGATGGCGCTGCGCTTGGGTTGCACAGCAGTATAGTGTTCTCACCCACCCCGCCCTCCCCCGCCCCTCCCGCTCCCAACCCGCGCCTCCTCTCTCTCCCACCCACACGCATTCCTCGGTGCCACCTACCCGTTGCCCAGGCTGGCAAGGAGCTGGCTGAAGTCATACGATCTTGATGGCGCTGCGCTTGGGTTGCACAGCATGTATATGTTCTCACCCACCGAATCGCCCCCCGCTCCTCACCATTCAACACCCCTCCTCCCTCGTCCCTCCCGCGACCCCCTCCTTGCGTTCGCACCTACCCGTTACCCAGCTGGCAAGAGCTTTGGCCGAAGTCTACGATCTGATGGCGCTGCGCTTGGGGTTGCAGCAGGCAGTATGATGTTCTCACCCACCGAATTCCGCCCCGCTCCTCAATTCAACACCCCTCTCCCCGCCCGCCTCCCTCTTGCGTTCCACCTACCCGGTTGCCCAGCGGCAGGAGCTGGCTGAATGTCAACGTCTTTGATGGCGCTGCGCTGGGGTTGCACAGCAGTATATGTTCTCAACCCACCCCCTCTCCGCCTCCCGCTCCCCAACCCCGCCGCCCTCCTCTCCACACCCCCGACGCATTCCCGGCACCACCTACGCCGGTTGCCCAGACTGGCAGGAGCTTGGCCGAGTCCTACGATCTGAGTGGCGCTGCGCTTGGGGTTGCACAGCAGGATGTTCTCGGGCTTCAGGTCGCAGTGGATGCGTTTAGCTCCGGCGTCGCGAAGGAAGACAGCGCCGTGCAGAGCTGCTGGCGCAAAATTGCGCGGTCAAGTTGAGGCGAGACGACGGCCGCGGAAGTCGTGTTTGCGCAGGCAGGTCGTGCAGGTTGTAGGAGACAGCTCGTAAGACGAGACAAGGTGGTTGCGGATAGATGAAGTGTCGCTTCAGTTTCACCTGTTGAATAAGCGAAGAAAAAGGTTAGTTCGCGAGTTAAGGGAGACTCCGGTCGTCGGTCGTCGGTGTCAATCGGTGTGCACGCGCGCAGCGTGCGTGTGTGTCGCTGCCTGCCTGTCTGCTGTCTCCTGTTTGCCTGTCTGTCCTGGCCTGTCTGTCTGTCTGCCTGTTCTGCTTGCCTGTCTGCCTGTCTGTCTGTCTCCCTGTCTGCTTGCCTGTCTGTCTGTTAAAGTGTTAGTCTGTCCTGTGTGTCTGTCTGTCTGTCTTTCTGAATTAACCTTAACCATGAGGCTAATGTTGTTCTCATTCACAAGAACTGCACACCTACCACTCGCTACACGCACTCACGCACTCACGCACTCACGCACGCACGCACGCACGCACGCACGCACACGCGCATGAACGCGCGCAAACACCCTGACCGCGCGGGTACGGTCTCACACACGTACGTATGTACGTACCTATGTAGTACTTGCAGTCTACGTCGTGCTTGTTCATTAGCTCCAGCAGCTGCACCTCTATCTTGGCCTGCTCGAGGAACGGCTTCTTGTTCTTGATGATCTTTATCGCGACGTACTCGTTCTCCGCGTGGTCGTACGCCTTCGCCACCTACCGGCGAGCGAGAGAAACAAACGCATGTACGTTAGTCAGTTATCAGACGAGAGCATGTTTGTATTAGGGCACGTTTATTTTAGAGCATGTCTATATTAGAGCACGTTTATATTAGAGCACATATCTAATAGAGCAAGTTTATATTAGTGCACGTTTATATTAGAGCACGTTTCTATTAGAGCACATTTATATTTAGAGCACGCTTCTAATAGAGCACAATTGTAATAGAGCACGTTTCTATTAGAGCACGTTTCTAATAGAGCAAATTTATATTTAGAGCACGCTTCTAATAGAGCATGCTTCTATTAGAGCACGTTTCTATTAGAGCACGTTTCTAATAGAGCACATTTATATTTAGAGCACGCTTCTAATAGAGCACAATTGTAATAGAGCACGTTTCTAATAGAGCAAGTTTCTGTTAGAGCAAGTTTATTTTAGAGCACCTTTATATTAGAGCATGAAACTGTGTATTTTCGCGGGAGGGGTAAACAAGGTGGAATTGCATCTACGTTTCTATTCGTTGGCAGTCGAGAGAATGCTTCCGTTACAGCAACCCAGCACCCTCTGGCTATGTCCGAAGTTAGCAGAAAATAAACCAGCAAGGGTCCGAGTGCAAGCTGCTTGTAGACTAAGCTAGGGGCATGCGTTGTCAAAGGTTATATCAAAGCATCTGGGTAAAGTGAGACATGCCCACAGCAATGTTCGAGGTATAGTATAACCCAACAAGGTATTTAAATACAAGAACTAACAAATAAACGTGCTCTTTAAGAGCAGCAGTAATAATTTGCTACAGAATTTGACTGACAGTTTTCTAAATAAGGATTTTTTTCAATTAGTTGCCTCCCTTCTCCTTCTGAAATGAAATCTATTGATGGCCTTTTTAACTATTCCACAGCAAAATGGAGAGAGCTCGTGTCAGTGAGCAAGGTGTGTCGTGCATGCGTCTTCGCTGTCTAGACATGATTGGCACGTCCTCTATGTCAATCACGGTTTAAATACATCTGGCGACACTAGATGGCGGCACCGTACCCGCACTTCGACGTCAGACGGGCGTCTGCTGCAGAGTTCAGACAGACGCGCGCGCCCACGTACATATACGCGTACCTACACACATGCGCACGCCTACACAATGTCAGCCTACACACACATACACACACATGCACACGCACGCACGCACGCACGCACGCACGCACGCACGCACGTCCGCCCACATACATACACACGCGCACCCACGTACATACACGCACGCACGCACGCACGCACGCGC
>NW_014584818.1:0-4468 GCF_000485595.1 Priapulus caudatus
ATTTTGAACTGGAGTTCCCCTGCCATAGTCTGGGTAGAGAACGCTGGTTTGAAATGCGCGGCAATCGCTTTAGCATAAAGGCGAGATTTCAATTGTTATCTCACATATGAATATCACCAAAAAAGTCCTGTTCCAACAACAGCTTAAAGAAGCCAATGAAGAACTGCGCATCGCCTCGTTAATTGGCCAGACCACGGACAGCGCAGTTGTTGTTACTGATATCAATGGCCTGGTGGAATGGATTAATCCGGGATTTACACACATCAGCGGGTACACGCTCGAAGAGGTTAAGGGTAAAAACCCCGGACGAGCATATTGCAGGACCTGATACCGATCCTTGATTGGTTCGCCAGCCATGCCGTGAAGCCGCCTGACCAACGCAGCGAACGTATAGTGTGTGAAATCATTTAACTACCGCAAATCGGCGAGGCATATGCTGATCAAGCTTTGAAATTAACCCCCGTCTTTCACGAAACTGAACGCAGTTGCTTCAAGTTCGTCGCATTGGAAACGACATTGCACCCTGAGCGGCAGGAGAATGAACAAAAAACTTATCACCCAGGCTCGTGAGGAAATGCGATTTGGCCAACCGCGCGCCAATCAACTTTCTGGCGCCACGCATGGCGCCGACGTCCCATGAAATTCTACGCCATTGAATGGCGGGGTCGGTACAGTAGAGTATGCTGGCGCATACTTCACCTTAGCGTATGCCCAGCAGACGCTGGATGCAGTACAGCCAGGACTCTGCGGTTTTATCTGCAGAGGATTACGATGACGTACTGGATTTTTTTCCAAAATTGAAGCGGGCAAGCTGGAACTGAAAGCAATGTACAGGGGCGGCAATCTTGAAGAGCCGGTGATCGAGAAAACCTCGTCAGAAAACGGACCTACTACCCCTGTCGCAACAAAAAAATAATGTCGGGCTCTAATCTATATTGACCCCAGAACTGCCGCAGGTGTGGGTGAACTCAGGTACGTCTGCAGCAAATACTGTACAACCGGCAGGCAACGCGATCAAGATTCCAGTAAGAATCCAGCAGCCACGGGGCAGTCATGATTGCTGCGCTTACGAGCAAGGCCCAAGATGGAGACAATCAAACGCATCTGCTTGCGCATACGCGATTAGTGGCCATTGCCATGACGCGATGCGGTTCAACAGCGTCTATTTTCAACGCATTTGTCCAGTGGGAGGCAATATAACGCGTAAATTCGGTGGTACCGCGCGGATGGCCTGGTGGTTACTGCAAGCCTGAATGGAATTAATCGGGTGGTAATTATCGCATGTGAAGGAGAGCAACTGAGGGCAAGGGATCTACATTGTTGCTGGCCTAAATGGTATCGCTACCGACCCTGCACAAAATACAACCGAAACGGTAACAGCCTCGCCCCGCTCCTGTCAGGGAATCACGTGTGCTACTGTTTGACCGAGGCCGCATGATAGCAGTATGATCTTAAGCGATCACCTCCAGCATGCTGGTCGCCAATATTATACGAGATCAAGCCGGCGAAAATGCGCTGGATATAAGTTTCGCGAAGGGCTTACATCAATGCTGATTCACCTGTCGTTGTTGTCATTTAATACCCATAGCGATGATCAGATAGCCCGCCGAACTTAACTCGACATCCATTGCGCCGGGGAAGCCGGGAATATCCGAACTCCGCTTTTTGTGATGGTGAGCGAGGCAAGCGACGCTATGCGCGGAGTCCATAAATACGCGGATGCTTGATGATCAGATATCTGATCGATGGCGTCGGGCTCACTCTGTCTCAATGCCGATAGCATCAGTAAACCGGCAGGGAGTCTCCAGAAAAATATCATGAGCGTTATCATGTAACTTTCACATGTACCGGCGAGCCATCAATCGAGGAAGCACAGGCAAGTCCTGCGCCGGCTTCATACTTACTGGCGGAAGATAATGAAACAATCAAAAAGTGATTGGCCAGCAACTCAACATGCATGGGCTTACCGCAGAAGTTGCGGCACGAGGAAGCAAAGCCTTCTGGCCCGCAACAAAACAAAGTGCGCCGAGATGACTCATACGCCTTGCTGTTTAACCGACTGCGCACATGCCGGAGATGGATGGTTATCAACTGACAGAAAGTATCGCGTAACGAGGGAAGTCAGAGGGCCAAAGGATCGCCCCCTCATTGCCGATTAGCCGCACGATGCCCCTGAAAGGTAACGCGCAAGAAAAATGTAATTACCTGCGGGCTGCGATGCCTACCTTACCAAGCCTCATGCAACCTGCAAGTGTTGAAAGAACTGCTGAACAAATGGATGGCCTGCTCCCCGTGACATAAATGCGGTTATTCGTTTCTGATGGAACCGATTGCTGAACGTTAACCCAAACATAAGAGCGGCATCATTCGATAGTCGATGCTAATAGTGCTGCGGCGATCTACTTGGGACTAAAGACCCTGATAGCCTAAGAATATTACATGGATTTTCTGGAAACCGGTGGCAAAACCGCAGAGGAAATGCGCCATGCACAGACAGGCGGCGATCTGTTCTTACTCGGAGAACTAGCACATAAACTCAAATCGTCTGCCAGAACCGTGGGCGCAAACAGTCTTGCAGACTGCTGCCTTGAAATTGAACAGGCTGATAAGGACGCGAACAGCGAGAATATAGAAACATTGATGGAAAGGTTTAATCGCTTATACGAGCAGGTGGAAGATTGGATACTCGGCTATGGTGACAGCAAGGAATCAATCCTGCGGCGGTAATTTAACCTGCACCAGATTGGTTTCGATAACCCTTTCCATTTCGCTAACTCTATTCACCAGACTTTCACTAAGAACCTGCCCTTCCGAAAGTAATTTAACATTGTTGTACAGATAAATATCCTGCATCAAGGTCATGCCGGGTTCCAGTTTCTTCAATAAACAGGGGGGCCTCACCATGTGTTATGCTCTCCTGTGTGTTTCGCTTTCCAGAGAGGGTAGGCATTGACGCCCGTTTCATTTTCGGTTTCTGTGCCGCCTGCTCCCACAAGGCTTTTTTAAAATCCGTTTTCCACAGAATCATAGTAAGAATGGTTTCTCCCCTCGCACTTTTTTCGGGCGACATGCCAGGCGAAATTTTCTCATTAGGCTGCGTCGGGATAACTGGTTTCCAGCCAGGAACCGTTGACATCCAGGCGATATGCAGGATTGCCAGTATTCGGTATTGAACGAAAGGAATCATTCACAATCGTTCGCACATGGGCCGGGCTGATGTTTCTATCCATGCGAACAGGAGCACCGCGTTTAATCAACTCAATACCATTCATTCCACCAGGCATTTGGAATATCAAGTAACCATGTATCAACTGACCGGGTTTTCTAAGCGCAATATCGCATAGCTCCTGGCCATTCCTGCTTCCAATACTGAATGAATACTATCGTTCAACGCAGTAAACTGGACGGTGACTCGACCGGAATGAATTGCATCCGTCATCAAGCCAAAGCCAGACTGAGGTTACTGTCCTTTATGAACACAAAATTGGGCATATTAAATATAGTCCGAAAATCTTTAACACGGAATGTTTAAGGTTCTGGTCACTCGTTACATTTGAGATCGCAATTGCCTTGAAATGGGTTCCTGGCACCGTGTACTTGTCTTCATGTGTGGATCCTTATTGAGCTGATTATAGTGAAGCTCGAGAGCGTGAAAACAAATCGTGCACTCGGCCCGATTTAAAATATGGGCATTAACTTAACTTGCAGTTCCAGGTGTTCTATCGCAACCCTGAATAAGGGACGGCTACCTGTCGATGCTTTATTAATTTCATTTAAGTCCTAACCCCCCGCCTCAAGCAACAGCGTCCATCACGCTGATCGGATTCGAAAATCAAAGCCTAGCCGCGGCAGCCATTAACCACGATCGAGCCCAAAGCGCGAACACCGGCACAAACCCAGGTTGAGGCCCATATGAAAATGCTGGCAGCAGGTCTTCAGGCCCAGTCAATCGGATAAGCGCTAGAGCTCGCTCAAAGCCGTGTGCCGGTTGATCGGCCCTCGAAGCGTGATCTTTGCAAAGTACGCAGTCTTGTTAGTCGATCTGAAAAGCCATTGCCGGCCGGCTTCCAGGCGTCATAAAAGAGCTCAAAACAGTTCGAGCCGACTCTTAGCGTCTTGGCATTGCACAGCGGCTGGCCAGAGCCGCCTGTGATACAGGGTAATCGTAAACGAAGACCACTAACCCCTTCATGCGCAGGCTCGATAACGCAAATCCGATCAGTAAATCCAGGCAGGCACTGATCAAAATCGAGTTGGGCGCTATCGGTACCAGGTAGTTGCTCGGCACAGTTTCGGCGTAATTCAGCCAGTGAAATGTTGTGAATATCGACATTCGCCTGCGCCAGCATTAATGCCGCATAGCTTATACGTTGATATTGATTTTGCTCGCCACTGAGTGTGTCGATAACGATTCTATTTCATCCATGAGTTGCTGGTAGTCAAAGCCGATTCGATACCATTCCAGTAG
>NW_014584819.1:0-643 GCF_000485595.1 Priapulus caudatus
TCTAATGTATCAATGTAATCAATCTAATGTATCAATGTAATCAATCTAATGAATGTAATCCTTCTTGTAATCCATCTAATCATGTAATCCTTCTTTATACGCTCTTCATGTAATCATATTTCTACACAATATAAGTAATATATATAATTCTACATTCTACAGTCACAGTCAGTGACATGCAGTCATTTCTATAGAACTGACACCTGTCTATAGAAGACACACATATAATATATATATATAATATGTATATATTATATAATAATTATATATATAATTATGTATATAATATATATATATATAATATATAATATAAAATATATATATATATATATATAACGTAATATAACTCTACCAGCACAAATGGATCAGAAAAACAAACGACGTTCACTGCTCGATGCCATAATCACGAGCGCCCTCTATATGCAAACAATCCTCGCGGAGGAGAGGGTTGTCAAGGCGACGTAACGATGAGACGGCTGGATGCTGACGACGAGCTGGACGGCGCGTGGCGTTTTAGAGAGAGAGAGGGGGAGAGAGAGGGGGATCTCTCTCTCTCTCTCTCTCGAGAGAGAGAGAGAGAGAGAGAGAGAGAGAGGAGAGAGAGAGAGAGAGAGAGAGAGAGAGAGAGAGAGAGAGAGAGAGA
>NW_014584820.1:0-370 GCF_000485595.1 Priapulus caudatus
CTCTCTCTCTCTCTCTCTCTCTCTCTCTCTCTCTCTCTCTCTCTCTCTCTCTCTCTCTCTCTCTCTCTCTCTCTCTCTCTCTCTCTCTCTCTCTCTCTCTCTCTCTCTCTCTCTCTCTCTCTCTCTCTCTCTTGTCAACTGTTACAGATTGATCTGCTACTTGACTTCACAGCGATGCCGCAACGATCGTACACAGCTGTTCTAAGCTTTCCTTACTATTAATGATACTGTTGCTGCCGCTGCTGCTGCTGCTGCTGTTGCTGCTGCTGCTGCTGCTGCTGCTGCTGCTGCTGATGGTTGCTGCTGCTGCTGCTGCTCTAAGTTCCCCTTAGTATTGATGATACTGTTGATGCCGCCGCTGCTGCTGCTG
>NW_014584820.1:1903-2449 GCF_000485595.1 Priapulus caudatus
CCCCACACACACATACACACACACACACACACACACACACACACACACACACACACACACACACAAACACCCACGCACCCCAATCCACGTTATTAATCTAAGCAGCAGCTCAAATACTCCACACACTAAACCGATTACGGTTCTGGAGATGTTACCAACATTGATTTAAAAAGCAAATACAATCTCTCCATCGAGCCAAACGACTTTAACCCTCAACAGTTTTACCCAATTGAGAACGCTAATGGCGATTCTCGTGCACTCTAAAATTAGAAATTAGATATATTGATCATACGTGGAACGTCGCACGCACTCGTGTCGTACCTGCGCGCTACTGTATCGGCACTTTAGTGGCATTAAATCTAGCAGCGGCATGGTTTCTTTTGTTGTTTCGAGAAATTAATTCGTTTAGTAAACGCGCCTGTGGTAGGTGGCGTACGGAGCCTTACACACGCACGCGCGCACGCACGCACACACACACACACACGCACGCACGCACGCACGCACGCACGCAGGCACGCACACACACACACACACACACACACACAC
>NW_014584820.1:3757-4461 GCF_000485595.1 Priapulus caudatus
GTGTCTCTCTCTCTCTCTCTCTCTCTCTCTCTCTCTCTCTCTCTCTCTCTCTTTCACAGTCTTTCTGGTTCTCGCTCTGTTTCTTTCTCTTTCTCTCTCTCAATCTTTCTCGTTCTCGCTCCGTTTCTGTCTGTCTCTCTCTCTCTCTCTCTCTCTCTCTCTCTTTTACAGTCTTTCTCGTTCTCGCTCTGTTTCTTTCTCTTTCTCTCTTTCAATCTTTCTCGTTCTCGCTCCGTCTCTCTCTCTCTCTCTCTCTCTCTCTCTCTCTCTCTCTCTCTCTCTTTCACAGTCTTTCTCGTTCTCGCTCTGTTCTTTCTCTTTCTCTCTCTCAATCTTTCTCGTTCTCGCTCCGTTTCTGTCTCTCTCTCTCTCTCTCTCTCTCTCACAGTCGTTCTCGTTCTCGCTCTATCTAGTGGCTATTTTCCGCTCTGCCCGCGCGCCGTGCGCTAGCGCTCACACAAAGCTCGCTCTCGCTCGCTCGTCATTTCTGCGGTGATTTCATAATTATTTGCTAACAGAATTGCGCAATTTCTACCTTACAGTCTGTTGTGACACACACAATGAGTTCAGATCGATACGTACAATAGTATAGGGAGCGTGCTGGAGGCTATGATACTTTATTCCCCCGCTTCTCTCTCTCCGTGTCTGTCTCTTTCTGTCTTCTTTCTCTTTTTCTCTCTCTCTCTCTCTCTCTCTCTCGCTCT
>NW_014584821.1:0-4461 GCF_000485595.1 Priapulus caudatus
AATAAGAAGAGATAGTCATTATCTACTACTACTGACTACTACTACTATTCAACCGACAACAACTACTACTACTACTACTACAGTATTATTATACTGTTGTGGTTGGTGTGTTGTCTGTACGCAACACCTGCCTAGCCCGCAGCGATGGCTCAAGTGATAGAGTGCTCGCCTCGCATTGCGGATAGTGTCGTCGTTCTGCTCCCGCAGCGCGGGTCATACCAATGACTTGAAAAAGGTACACACTGCTTCTCTGCTTAGCACTTCAGCAAAAAGAGATCGAGTGTGGAAAATACGAAGTTCGATGGAAACGCGGGAACGTAATGGAGTAGCGGCCGCTCTATCTCCTACTACATGCGCAACCTGAAACCCTTATGAAAATTAGGGGCGTCCTGACAGGACGAGCTATTTATTATTCAGAGTAATCATGCTTGTTACTGGCGCTGCGAGGGCCGCGAGGTGACTGGAATCGTCGAGGACGCGCAGCGGGCAGGCAAGCCCGAAACGTATCCGATCGCGCTGGCTACAATCATCGCGCCCGATGCCCGAAGAGTCGCATTCTCTATTTTAGGCTGCAGTGAAAGATATCAGCTCCACCGGGGGCGTAGCAACGCGTAGGCAGCAGGGATATCACCTACGCGAGTCGCTGGAGGCAGTCGTCCGAAGCCATCGCCGCGAAAGTTACACCGTTGGACACTGTCAAGTATAAATCAGACGGGGCGACTGCGCGAGTGCTGCACGGGGCGGGGTGCACACCCTTCGGTGTAGTGCAGATTTCACTTCTGTTGGTTTGGATAGTTCGAGTTGTTTAATTACAGGAGCGAAGCTCGCCGGAGAGGTCGTACAGTGGGGCTCGAAGCTGTACATTGACATGGGGAAGGAGTCGTGACGGTCGAGATCGCAAATCGCCACAGGATCGCGCGACTGGTACGTGCGGACTATCACACACCCACCGCGTGTCGCATGACACAAACAACTTCACAGCACGCAATATTAGGATGACACAGACAACAACAACATAACAAGAGACACACACAACCAACACCAGTAAGACACGACACACAAATAGGATTTCTACTTACGAAGGGATGTTAGCACAATCTCATCCGGGGGGCGTGGTGATGAATATAGCATACAAATGAATATGATAAACACATATGTCTAACGTGCGTTTCACAAAGAGGTGATCCTGTCTTACTTTTATGTTTAAATTGTTGACATATATACTTCCTATTTTCTTTCTTATATCCGTTGCATGTGAACAAACACTCGTGACTCATACAATAGCAAAAGCATTCTAATGTCGTGATCAATATAGTCAACATCGCCCAGTATTTGGATTTTAATCTAGTTGAATCAAACAGACGCTAGTCAGGTTCAAGAATGTTTGGAAATCAGCGAGTGTAGGTGCCGTTAGTACTGCTGCCTCTCATGTAAAAAAACTTGCAACATAAATTTTTACATAATATATACACCAAGGAAACTTCGTGACGTATGCAATTTAGATTTCAAACTAGGTTACTTAATTAGGATGTGGATATTAGCTGCCCCCGAACGGATAGGATTACCAAAATGCTGGTTCATGGCAGGAATTTTCAGACGTGTAGATATGCTCGGCGGCGGCGCCTGGATAAAAATCATGGCGCAGAACAGTAGCAGTACCTCGCGTTCCTGACAAATCTCTAATCTCACCATAGTACCCGACCAGCTTCCCGCCATCACCCGCGGCCCTGCCATGTTCAATAAATACAACGCGCCTCCACCTCGATTTTCCGTAAGAATTCTTACGCTTTTTTACTCTAGGTTTTACAGCGGCCCGTAATCCTGTCCTAATGTAATACGGTGTTTGTTACCCTAGAACAGTCTGCAACATAAATAAAACTCCTCCGCCTCCCACCCATCCGCCTAATCCCTCCATGAAGATTTTGACGAATCTACAAATAAGGGCCACAACCCCCCGCCCGCAACATCAGTACGCGGCATCTGTGTGCGCACCAGGTTACCAGCGTGTTTCCCAAATGCCATCGTCGCCGTCGCGCTCGGTTACTAAATAGCAGTTCCACGTGTTATTTCAATACTTTAGTGGAACCTCGGCATGCCTGTGCCAAATATACTAATTCTGGCGCCATATATTGTCCTTCGTTGATCATAGCACTTTTGGCGCCGCGCAGTTCTCTCGACTTAAAACCAGTGTTCCATGAGAATTGTGTCCCCACGCCAGATCACCAACATGAAGAAAACCCCTGAAAAAAACAATAGTCAAACGATGTTCGTTTGCGGTGCCGCGCCGACTGTCGCGGTCCGGTGCACGGTCTGAGATCACCCAGTCTGAAATTACTCCCCCAGCAGCCTCCGTGCCCATGCGTAACCCATGGCGGCAGTACGCGATAATGAGACGGCGGCGGCCACTAACTCTATAATATCATACTCGACATTTAATTTAGCTTGAAGTCTATAGTTCATAACGAGCTACTAGTGTACTATTATTATCTAATAGTTAAATACTACTGTATATATAGTATTATATTATATATATTAAGCCTTAACGGCTTATCTATAATTATATTATATATTATATTAAATAATTATATATTATCTCATATTGAATACATATATATATTATCTATTATCAGTATATTATTATATATATAACTAACTCGAATATACTTACCCGATAACATACGAGATCAGTGCCTCGCGCCGGCGAATTTAGTTTAACAGACACGACCGAACAGAAGCGACGGACAGCGCCCTCCCCAGTGCGAGCATATTGCGAATACTTTGTAACCACAGCCATGCGTCCTAGGAGAATTCTCGTTTCTAAGATATAAAATAACTTTTATAAACAACCAAAAACGATGTACATAAGGAGAAAGAAATCAAATTTTTGCCGTATATGAAATAGTCGCCTATGAGATAATCGGGCATATATGAAGCCGGCTACCGACTGGCGAGGAGAGAAATACTCGATAGCAAAGTGCGCTGAAACAATTTGCTACGGCCGTTTGCTCGATAGTCTAGCCGCGCACGCCGGGACGTGTTGTGGAAAAAAAACAATTCGCCGCCGCGCCATACAGGTCTTAGTCTGGCAGAGCGGTAAATTCAAAAAGAACTGGGTAATCCTCAACCGTCGGAATTGGTTGCGCAAATTATGATCTAAGCCACGGTGCGCCATAGGCGGGGTAAATCTCAGACTGGGTAATTCTCGCGCGGTCTGGAATTGTTCGCGTACTAAATTATATCTAACCTGGGTGCCATAAGGCGGGTAAATTCAGCAGCTGGGTAAGTCAGACCGGCTGGAAATCGTTAGCAGCAAAATTATATCTTAACCCGGGTGCCCATAGGAGGGTAAATTCACGACTGGGGTATATCTCAGACCGCGTCTGGAATTGTTCGCAAAGAGGCAAATGATAGCTCTTAACGCTGGGTGCCGCATCAGAGGGTTAGAGAGAGAGGACAAGGAGGAGGAGGAGAGGAGGAGAGGTAAGAGGGAGAAGCGCTTAGAGTAGGGGAGAGCGAGGAGGAGGTCAGAGGAGAGGAGGACGCAAGGAGGAGGAGGAGGAGGAGAGGAGAGGAAGGGTGAAGGTGGATGCGAAATCGAATGGAACGGTCACTGGGAGGAGAATGTAGGAAGAGGAGGAGGAAGAGAAGGAGGAGAAGGTGATTGGAGTAGGGGGAGGAGGAGGGGGAGGAGGAAGCGCGGAGAAGCGTGATGGAGATCGAATGAAGGAAGGTCAGGAGAGAGGAGGAGGGGAGGGAGAGAGGAGGAGGAGGAGGAGGAGGGGAGACGGTGTTGGAGTAGGGGGAGGAGGAGGAGAAGGGGTAGGAGGAGGAAGAGGAGTAGGAGGGGAGAAGGTGTTGGAGTAGGTGGAGGAAGAGGAGGAGGAGGATTGGAGAAGGTGTTGGACTAGGGGGAGGAGGGGAGAAGGTGTTGGAGTAGGGGGAGGAGGAGGAGGAGGAGGTGGGGAGAAGGTGATGGAGTAGAAGAAGGAGGAGGGGAGGAGGAGGAGCGGAGAAGGTGATGGAGATTGAATAATGAAGGTCATGGAGGAAGAGTAGGGGCAGAAGGAGGAGGGAAGAAGGCGATGGAGTAGGGGGAGGAGGAGGGGAGGAGGAGGAGGAGTGGAGGAGGAGGAGGTGGAGGAAGAGGGGAGGAGGAGGAGGAGAGAAGGTGATGGAGTAGGGCAGGGGTGGGGAGGAAGGTGATGGAGTAGGGGAGGAGGAGGAGGAGGGGAGGAGGAAGAGGAGGAGGAGGAGGAGGGGAGGAGGAGAAGCGGAGAAGGTGATGGAGATCGAATGAAGTAGGTCATAGAGGAGGAGGGGGCAGGAGGAGGAGGAGGAGGAGGAGGATGAGAAAAGGTGATGGAGTAGGGGGAGGAGGAGGAGGGGAGGAGGAGAAGGAGGGGAGGAGGAGGAGGGGAGGAGGAGGAGGGAAGGAGTATGATGCGGAGGTGGAGAAGGGGT
>NW_014584822.1:0-4460 GCF_000485595.1 Priapulus caudatus
TCCTCTCTCTCTCTCGCTCTCGCTCTCTCTCTCCCTTTCTTTCCCCTCCCTCGCTCTCTCCCCACCTAAATACTTTAACCAGCAGGAAATTGCCCGTTACAAGGCGCAATAGACAGACAGGCAGGCAGGCAAGCACACAAGCAGACAAGCAGGCAAACCTTACACATGTCCATGATTTCCCCCACGCGCACTGCCTCTCTGCTGTGTCCGTATTGATGTCTCTGGCCTGCCCTGCATACATGTTCCGCACCCCCGAATTACAGGAAACGCTAACCCGTGTCAACGCCGCTAGTGCATTAGCGCATATTTGGCCTGTCGGGCGGACCGCCCTCTCGCGGTGGACAGTGTCCACATCTAAATGCGGCGGGGGCGGCGGGGGCGGCGGGGGGGGGCGGCGGGAGGGGGACATTGACGGCGTTGTCGTCGATATCGGCTGCGGCTTATCCCATCAGGAGAGTTAACACTGACGCCAGCATAGCCACGGATTCGCCAATATCTGCCCTATACCCTGCATCGGCGCTACTCGCGGTGTGAGGGTGAGGGGGAGCGGATCTGCCGGTGTAGGGTAGAGTCGGCGTCGCCGCGCCTCGCAGCGAGTCGATAGCATCGATGGGATAGTATGGCTTCGGATGCGGCTGCGGATGCGGATGAGCGCGCAGCCTCCCGGCGGATGTGTGTGCGAGTCTGCGTGGCGGCGGCGCGGCTGTTTGTCACCGGTTCTTTAATTTGTCACTGTTTTTTTTTGCTACGGTTATTTGTCACGTGTCTTTGTCACGGTTGTTCATCACGGTTGTTCATCACGGTTGTTCATCGCGGTTGTTCGCCATGGTTATTCAGCACGGTCGCTCACCATGGTTGTTTATCACAGTTGTTCGCCAATGCGAACAACAGCGATAAACAACCATGGCGAACAACAGCGATAAACAACCATGGCGAACAACAGCGATAAACAACCATGGCGAACAACAGCGATAAACAACCATGGCGAACAACAGCGATAAACAACCATGGCGAACAACAGCGATAAACAACCACGGTTGTTCATCACGGATCTTCCGGTAGGAACGATGTGTGCGGAGTTGCATCAGCGGAAGCAATATCAGTCATTTATGGCTAGTGTACGTGGGTCGTTGTCTCCCCCTCCCCCTCCTCCCACACAGTCGTACGTGGGTCGTTGTCTCCCCCTCCCTCCACACAGCCGTACGTGGGTCGTTGTCTCCCCCTCCCCTCCCCTCACACAGCCGTACGTGGGTCGTTGTCTCTCCCTCCCCCTCCTCTCCCCCTCCTTCCCTCTCCCTCCCCTCCTCCCCCTCCCCTCCCCCCGCCCCCGCGCAGCACGCGCAGTAGGCGAGTGTCACGGATTCCTCACTCGGCGGCAGATTTCTTTGCAAACAATTTCTCGCGTATTGACGGGCGCCGGTCGGCTACGTTGCCGCGTGGCGGCGCGTGCGAACGACGACGCGCGACAGTCTAGCTCACGGTCGCGGTCGTTGTTAAGAATTATCGTTCGAAGCGTATTTGCTGCGGTAACAAGACATGAAATATTTTGCGAGAACGAGCGAGCGAGATGAAGCCTAGAGGGTGGATGGTGGGCTGGGATTATGTGGTGAGGCAAGAGTGGGCAGAGTGAGAAAAATGGAGAGAGTGGGCAGAGTGAGAAAAATGGAGAGAAATGGGGAGAGAGTGGGCAGAGTGAGAAAAATGGAGAGAGTGGGCAGAGTGAGAAAAATGGAGAGAAATAGGGAGTGATAGGGATGGAAAAGGGAGGAAGAGAGAAAGTGGGATGCGCAGAGAAAAGGAAAAACAGAGTGGGAGGAGGGAGGAGGAGAGTGAATGAGTGAGTGCGAAAGCGCATGCGGCAGAACTGCAATTTGTTCGTGCACATTTTCTTGATAATAATAAAGTGGAAATTTAATTTGAGGGCCTTTATAGAAATATCGTCTGCCGAGAGCAAAGAGCGCTTGATATGGCAATACTTAATTGATTCGTCGTTTCTTTTCCTAAGGAAGTATTTTTTTATTTGATCACGTTAATTTTAAAAAATCGTCATTAATAATCTGTTTTTAACGAAGGAGCGGCCTCCAGCCCTCCAGAAAAATGGCCGCCTTTACGTAAGCCTTTTGGACCGCCAACCTTTCTAGATCTCGCGGTGTGGGTGGTGGTGCTGGTGGAGGGTAGGAAAACAATACCCTTTGGGGTTGGGTGGTGGTGCTGAGGGAGGGGAGGGAAATACTTGATACCTCACGGGGGTTGGGTGGTGGCGCTGAGGGGAGGGCAGGGGAATACTTGATACCCCACGGGGTTGGGTGGTGGTGCTGACGGGGAGGGGAGGGAACTATGATGATCCTATGATTGCGATCGTTGGTGAGTGCATGAAATGTGTGATCAAATTCGCGGTCGGGTGTCCTCGCACACAAATGTGCGCCATTACCATAAAGGCATTTGCATGCGTGCGTGCGTGCGTGCGTGTGCGTGCACTCCCTATTAGCACGTACGCCCGTCGTCTGCCGCTTCCCCTTTCCCTCCCTCTCCTCCTTCCTCTCCCCCTCCTTCCGAAGCGTAAGTGGGTTTAATTGCGTTTTTGCTGTTTCGATGTTTTTACTGTCAATACCTCGCGCGTCGTGCTGCTACGGGCGCGCGTGCGTGCGTGCGTACGCGTGTGCTTGCGTGCGTGCGTACGTGTGTTTTTACTGTCAATACCTCGCGCGTCGTGCTGTTACGGGCGTACGTGCGTACGTGCGTGCGTGCGTGCGTGCGTACGTGTGCATGAGTGTGCGTGTGTGCGTAGGCCCACGTGTGTGCGTGCGTGCGTGCGTGCGTGTATGTTTTCACTGGGCGTATATCGGTGCGTGTTCGCACGCCCGTGTCGCACTGTGCAGGCAGGCGTGAACACGCACGCGACCACGCTGCCGCTGGCCTTACATGAGAGCCGACACTATACGTGCTTATCTAAAAGCACTCATCGGCTTACATAATTATTACATATAATTATACATATAACACATACATATATATGCATATATATAAATATACATATATGTACATATATATAATTATTACATAAGCGGCCGGCGGACGCATGCGCTAGTTCTTAATTTGGCCACGGGGTGGCGCTGTATTATCCGCTGGAGGCGTCTGTTGTTGTCGCTCACTCACTCACCGATTGTTTGCTTTGCGCCGTTGCAGGAGGCTGATCCCGGATTCCTGGCGTTGCCACGGTGATGGATCATCGCGACTGAAGCCCTACACTAGTGTGGAAGCTGAGTCTACGTGTCGCAGGTGAGTCCGTCTCTGTGTTTGTTCTCAGCGGCGTGGTCGCATACGGTTGCTGGCACGGCGCCAAGCTTTATCAGGAGCACCTCTAGCACTCGGCATTTGTATTTTATCAAGAGCTAATAATATCTTTTAGCTATTGGTTATTTAGTATTATTAGGGTTTATTTAGTTATTTATTATATCATTATTATTATTATTATTTATTTTATTATTTATTATTGGTTATTTAGTATTATTAGCTCTTGATTTTATCGTAAAGTCCTGTTTGGAATATGAGGTTTTATCAGTACTCTCCGTGAAAAACACGCGACCTGGGGATGTTATGATTAATTTCGATGAGATTTGTAATTAGATTGATAATAATTAAAATTATTATATTGATTATAAGGCTTGCGAGCATATGGTTTTTTAGACGGGTCGCAGATGTGCGTGCGTGGCGTGCGTGCGTGCGTGCGTGCGTGCGTGCGTGTGCTGTGCGTGTGTGTGAGGAGACAGGTGGAGGCGGCGGCGGTGGAGGCGGTGGTAGAGGAGGCAGCAGCTGAGGCGGAGGTGGAGGCAGCGGCGGAGGTGGAGGAGGTGGAGGAGGCGGAGGCAGCGGCGGAGGAGGAGGTGGAAGCGGAGGTGGAGGAGGTGGAGGAGGCGGAGGAGGCGGAGGCAGTGGCAGTGACGGAGGTGGAGGAGACGGAGGAGGTGGTGGAAGCGGAGGTGGAGGAGGTGGAGGAGGCGGAGGCAGTGGCAGTGACGGAGGAGGTGGTGGAGGCGGAGGCGGAGGTGGAAGCGGAGGTGGCGGTGGCGGAGGAGACTGAGGCGATGGCTGTTGATACAGCAGCGACGTAGATATTAGTTTTAGATATAGATTCACCCGGGTTGCGTGACGAGCACAGTGCGTGGCGACGCGGCGGACCGGTTACCGTGGTAATGCTAGGTAAACGAGCGCCTGATGACTCGTTACGCGTTTCACTCGGCTGCTAACTCGCTACGGAGGATGCTGCTGCTGCTGCTGCTGCTGTTGGTACTGCTGCTGCTGCTGCTGCTGCTGTTGGTACTGCTGCTGCTGCTGCTGCTGTGCTGCTGCTGCTGCTGCTGCTGTTGGTACTCTGCTGCTACTGCTATGCTGCTGCTGCTGCTGCTGCTGCTGCTGCTGCTCTGCTGCTGCTGCTGCTGTGCTGCTGCTGCTGCTGCTGC
>NW_014584823.1:1413-2628 GCF_000485595.1 Priapulus caudatus
CAGTAACAGCAGCAGTAGCAGCAGTAGTAGCAGCAGTAGCAGTAGCAGCAGTAGCAGTAGCAGCAGCAGCAGTAGTAGCAGCAGCAGCAGCAGTAGTAGCAGTAGCAGTAGCAGTAGCAGTAGCAGCAGTAGCAGTAGCAGCAGTAGCAGTAGCAGTAGCAGCAGTAGCAGTAGCAGCAGCAGCAGTAGTAGCAGCAGCAGTAGCAGTAGCAGCAGCAGTAGCAGCAGCAGGGGCAGTTGCAGTAGCAGCAGTAGCAGCAGCAGAAGAAGCAGCAGCCGGAGTAATAGCAGCTGTAGCAGCAGTAGCAGTAGCAGCAGTAGTCGAAATAGCAGCAGCAGTCGTAGCAGCAGTAGCAGCGGCAGCAGCAGCAACAGCAGCAGCAGCAGCAGCAGCGGTAGTAGCAGTAGCAGCATCAGCGGTAGTAGCAATAACAACAACAACAGCCATAGTCAGCGGAACGCAGAACAACGCAAGAGGGCATAAGAATCGTCAAAAGGGGGGCAACGACAACCGACGACCACCGACGATCACCGACGACCACCGACGACCACCGACGACTACCGACGACTACCGACGACCACCGACGACCACCGACGACCACCGACGACCACCGACGACCACCGAAGACCACCGACGACCACCGACGATCGATGGAAATTGGTGATCATATTGAATTGTGTGGAAATCACGTTAGTAACCATAGCAGCCGTAGCCTGCGTGCGTGCGTGCGTGCGTGCGTCCGTCCGTTCGTGCGTCCGTCCGTTCGTGCGTGCGTGCGTGCGTGCGTGTGTGCGGCCGCTGACAGCTTAAGTGTTTGCTTAGCGTTCGCGCGGATTTCTAAATCTCTAATTACATCTTGATCTTCTGCGGGGCCGATGGCAGGCAGGCACTCGCGCGTATCGGAGCCGTAATAATATGCTTCGTCATTGCCTCCTCCGCATTGCTGAGTTTGTCTCTCCTGATGGAAACCGATTGCTGAGGGCAGACTATATGCTGATGTGTAATATATATATATGCGCCTCACAGATTTCGCTGTCGTGTAATATGTCGCGCTGCGATTCTGTCGCGTGACACGCCAAGCTATGTCGTCTTCTCCCCCCCCCTCTTCTGGGCAGGATAGTCTCTCTCTCGTGCGTGCAAGCTTTCTCTTTCTCTCTCTCTCTCTCTCTCTCTCTCTCTCTCTCTCTCTCTCTCTCTCTCTCTCTCTCTCTCTC
>NW_014584823.1:4160-4459 GCF_000485595.1 Priapulus caudatus
CACACACACACACACACACACACACACACACATACCCCTCCCTCCCCCCTCCCACACACACCGCACATCCAGCAAAGCACCTATAGCTCTCACCTGCTTTCATTACTAATAATTAGCAGGATGGATTAGTGGCACGGGTGGCCACGGATGATGTCGTGATGGCTTTCATGCGGTGGTGGCAGTGAAGCTGTATTTAGGGCTTCATAATCCTTGCCATTATTCACGAGCGTCGCCCTCTCTCGTGTGAGCGTTCTCTCTCTCTCTCTCTCTCTCTCTCTCTCTCTCTCTCTCTCTCTCTC
>NW_014584824.1:0-4458 GCF_000485595.1 Priapulus caudatus
CGGGGTCGCGGCTTACTGATGTTCTCCAGTTCTTTTGCCCCGCGAGTCAATATATACTGCACTTTCGCCTCAGCCGGCCAGCGCGTCGGTGGGTGCGCCCACCCCAAGCTCAGACGTGCGCCTTTAAACACAATCCTTACAAAGAGCAATGTACAAATCACCCACGGGTGATTACATTCTCTATACCAGGTGCCCAACCATATATCCTTCACCCAACTGCTAATAAGATTAGAGTCCCCATTACGCCATCTATACTACCCAACAACCTATCAGCATCATAAGCGACGTCGTGCCCTATGCGCATATCCGCCTAGGCCATGACACGCGACTGTTCTACTGCCCATCAATGTGCATTCATACTGATCATGCGAGCACGCCTTCGACACTCAAACCAGGCCACACTATACAAAACACGAAATAGCCCAGAGTCCGCGCCTAAGAAATGCAGAACTTTCGACGAATAGCAAAATAGAAACGGCAAAAGCTACGCGATTGCCGGCGCGCAGCCGTCCTGAACCTTAGGACGGATTCATTGCCATGCTCCTGATCTAAGCGCTATGCAGTGCAGGCGTTGACATAAAGCCTATAAAGGGAACGTACCACACCGGCACCACCCGCTATCAATCCCATGACTGTTCGCGCCATGTAATCAAGGTAGCCCAGTCCTGGCAAACACAATAACATAAACGCCCTTAATCATTTTGCACCCCGACGTACTAATATGCTACCAGGGCAGCTAACAAGAATTCACCACTTCTATAAATGCTTCCACCTTGCAAACGAGACACATAACATAGTATATTATTATCATATTATATACTATATATACCTACTACATAATATCAGCAGGTCTATTATCCTATTGTATATTCATTACTATGTTGCTAGCTAGGACAGGCAAAGTAATCGCGCAGCCCTAAAAAAACGTCTCTATAAATCCAATTGGATTCAACAGCTCACGATACATAGCCAACGTTTAAGGTTCTTATGTCACAACAAGAGCGCCGCTGACGGTATACAGCGAGCGTATACAAAAACACCAGGCCAACCATGCGTGAGCCGGCCCTATTATTTTATATAATTACTAAATACTCACATCCTCTATCTATTTTACGAGGCACTAATAACCTACTGCCTGTAGCTAAGAGGACACCAATAATCACAGCCCAAAAACTTATAAATTCCATTAAACTAAAGCTCCAGCGAGCAGCGCGGGAACCATCTCCTATAACTACCTATGCTCATACCTCGTAGCCAATCGTTGACCACCCAAGCTTTCTGGCCACACAGTCTGGACCTGTCACCAAAAAGTAATACATGCCCGCAACGCCTAAGGCTCAGCCCTCAGCTACCGGACACGGTTAACACCGCATATAATAGCCGCATACAGAAATCCGCATAATGTAAAAACACACATATCGACATCCATGACCCCAGTTGCCGCGCCCATCAGATTCAAATACCCACAAGCCTGCCCGCAGCTCCGCGCGACAGGCTCATCTGGTGTCCTCGGCTGACCTTCCCTCCGCCTGCCATAAAATTCATCCTTGTGCACCTCAGCAACGACGTCCTACTACATAAGTCTTCCTCTCTATTCTCTGCTTCCTGACCTTTTCGTAGCCACATTCGCACAACCACCACCCACTATAGCAGCTACACTTCGCACCCACCTCCCACACCTCTCGCAATTTGCCATTGCAGACACATGCTGCCACCTTGCACCGCGCGTGCCGCAGGCCCAACCCCATTACTGACCCTTTAGGCAGCGCTTGCCCCAGCCAAATGGGCTGCCCCGTGTTTATTCGCCTCACCCACGCCGCGCAGCATTACTGATTCACGCCTTCAGCACGGTGGCCTACTAGACAGACGGCTTTACAACCAATCAATAACTGATATTAAGCACGAGCGCTAAAACCCTTGCTTCTCAAACAAACAGTTGCCTTATGCCCCAATTTACACCTGCTGCAACATGCGAGCCTCACCATTCACACACGCGTATGGCCGCTCTCAATAAATAGCAAAGCAGCTTCCACTCCTTTCGTTCACGTCAACAAATCAACTGTTTAACCCCTGCCCTCCTGAGGCCGTCAAAACGGTTATCAGGACACCTCTATACTCTTCGCACGTACAGCGACAAAGTACATTTCCATTGGTCCTTTCAATAACAGCCATAAAAACGGTCCCTAGGTCACCGCTGCCTGACAACAAAAAAGTTTTTCAATCAAAACCTTGACAGCTGCCTCATTGACCATATTGACCATGGTGACCTCCAATTTACGGCACCAGTGATGGCTTTTTCTACCATTGATGCAATATACACCGACTCACTCACCGAGCCCTAGGTCGAGAAATTAGCCAGCGCTCCCTACTATACACCGCAGCAGTCTCGCCGCCAACATCAAGGGATTTGACTCCATGCTTGTTTTCCCAAATGGATCCACATCAGCTGCCGCTTAAGTACAGCGGCACTGCTATGGACTTACGCCCTGCTACAATGCGCGCGTAAGTAATTAATTAGACTAAATCGCTGCCTTCAATAAACTCAAAAATATATACACGAGATTATAGCTAAGACAATGTGGCTCCTATGCCTGCTATCCTAGATTTCTAGGAAATGCTAACTCAAATCGTGCTTCGCGCCGATATGCCATAGTTTAATTAGTACCACTTTCTCTACCGTCAAGCCGCTGCCGTTATATTAACCTGTGCGATACCCGCGCCGCTACGCATACCTTGCTAATTAATTAAACCACCTCACGCGCCATTCAACTAAAACTCCCACAGGAACTCACCAGCAGCACATCATAAGATAAGCACAATTCTGTTTATATGTATCTAGATTACTAGGCAAAAGTAACTCAAATCGTTCGCGCCCTAGATAGCTTAATTAGTACACTTTCTATAGTCCGATAACACACTCAGCAGCCTAGCTAAATATTTCGAAGAATAATGCACCAACTAGTAATTCAACACAGCATTAAATGCGTATCCACTCTCCACTCGCATCGCCAGCTGCTAACCATGTGTTTTGCCAGTTCTAGCAAATCTAGATACACACCTCAAGACACATGCTCTTAGCTTCCAATCTCTGCCTAAATTTCGAGTTATTGAAGCAGCGCGATTAGCCTCTTAATTAATTACCTACGGCACCATTGTCACAGCGTCCATCCATACAGCCCTCGCTACTATCAGCGCACGCAACGGCTGCGTGCCCGCCATCAATTGGACAACCCAACATGCCCCGCGTCAGACCGATCACGTGACACCGATTTTTTCCGCACTCGCATGCCGCAACTTTCTGCTCACTACAGCGGACCCATAGCTTCGAGCCGTTTAGCATTCTTGTTGCCGCCAATGTCTGCCATCTTCCTTCCCCTATAACCTTACACGTTTAAGCCGCACGCCGAAGTGCCTTCCCCCTTCTTTTACCACCACGCTCGAACCTTTTTGGACCTTCTTGACCCCAGCTCTCGACATCCCAACTCGGTTTTCGGCCATACCCCCCCACCCCCCACCCCACGTCCCGAATCACTTCGATGAGTACTCGAGCGGTTAAGCATTTGTGCCCACACGCGACGGCCACGCACGGCCGCACACGACGCCACGCCGCGACCACCGACGCGACACGCAGGCGGTCATGCGATCGACAAGCTTAGCACTCTGCCACATACTGTCAGATGAGCTAATCAAATAAATACTGCAACCTCACATAAACCGAACGGTATGTCTGACCGCAGATAACGTGACGGCGTACTACTACCACATGCTGCAAGAAATATCGCGGCCTTGCCCTACTATAATTTGGCTGATGCGCCGCCTCGCTGTAATCCTGTGCAGATTAAGCCCTAGCATAGCAAGTTATCCAATGATCGATAGCAAAGCCCTATTTTCGCGGGGCGCTATTATTACAGGAAGAAATGTAAAGCTCGGTAACACGTTGAATAGGTAACACCCACTAGGCGGCATACAGCCACAGCTGATTAACTTTTCAGCTTCGCTGCATGTATTTAAAGATCCAATGTTCGCGTGCATGTTGTTGCCGTTACCAACCCTTACACGCGCACGAACACGCGAACGTACTTTGGGCTCGACGCTCGATCACGAGCAATTCTTGTCGACCGACCGACGGGTTTTCGATCGCATTTCGCGTCAAACTGTTTCGGTATTTGAAATCGGACGGTTTATTAGATGGCGCGTCGCTCACAGGTCGCCATCGCATAGCAGACGCAGACGGCGCACCAGTGCTCAGCACACGACCGATTCAATTAGAAAATGGCTCGTGTGTTCCGGGATTTTGGACAATATTATATGTATAAGTACGGTATATAAATACATATATAAATATGTATCCTATTGTACAATATATATGTAATATTATATATATATATATATATATATATATTGTACAATAGGATATATTTATTTATATAATATATATAATATATATATATATATACA
>NW_014584825.1:0-566 GCF_000485595.1 Priapulus caudatus
CCAACACACACACACACACACACACACACACACACACACACACACACGACGACGACGACGACGACGATGACGACGACGACGACGACGACAACGATGACGATAGCTGTACTGTCGCACGCGTGCGCGGAGTGTCAACATGCAAGGTATCGGTGTCGCTGCTGCTACGGCTCACCTTACACCTGAGTAATCCTAGTCTTAATTATTGATGCTTTATCTTTTCGCAGGTAAAAGCTGTGCGAAGAAGGACGCAGACGAATCTCTGCCACGCGCCCTCTCTGACCAGGTAAGTCTTGCATGCGTTTCATTCACTGCTTTTCTGATGGATGTGGGGACAGGAAAGTAGGGGTCGGGCGCGCAGGGGGTGGGGTGTAACAACCCAACCCTCCACAACCAACCCCATCACACGCTTAGCCACCACACGTCCCACCCCACCCCACTACACCCTACCCACCCCACCCAACCACACCCCACCCCACCCAACCCCATCCTTACACCACCTCATCCCACCCCACCCCACCGCATCCTCACACCACCTCACCCCACTCCACCCACCTCATCCCACCCCA
>NW_014584825.1:1773-2455 GCF_000485595.1 Priapulus caudatus
ATACCACCTCACCCACCCCACCCCACCCCACCCCACCCCACCCACCGCATCCTCACACCACCTCACCCCACTCCACCCACCTCATCCCACCCCCACCCCGATCCACCCTACCCTCACACCACTTCATCCCACCCCATCCTCACACCACATTATCTCATCCTATCTCATCCCACATCACACTACCCTGCGCTACCCCGCTCCCGCCCACCCTTGCTATGCACTCGGCCAGTCTATGATGACGTGTCTGTGCTATACATTGAGCTATACGCGTTGTCGAGGCCGGCGAAGTAAAGAAAGTAAGCGACTACACCCGATCTGAGAGATATGAGAGATCGTTCTATTGATCACCATTCAATTGTGAAATAATGAAAATAAAAACCATTTTGAGTTGACATTCTGAAATTAAAGATTTCTTCTGGAAGGTACGATACGTGACATTACTATTTAACTAGGTTTACACTAAGCCACCATATTACGTTTCCACAAATTATCACATTACCGAATTCTAGTTTTACATGATGCTAATAGAGTATGACGCAATACTACAGTAATCATAAGCAGCTTAACCCGTCTCTCGCTTAGTGTGCCATCAGACTGACTATATATTCTTCTGCGATAGCGAGTGATAGTGACTCTACACTAGATGAAGGCAGAGCTCTCTCTCTCTCTCTCTCTCTCTCTC
>NW_014584825.1:4084-4454 GCF_000485595.1 Priapulus caudatus
ACACACACACACACACACACACACACACACACACACACACACACACACACACACACACACACACACACACACACACACACACACACACACACACACACACGTATGCACAACTAGGCATATTATATTTCAAATAATAAATTTGGTATTGGTATATAGATTCCAGAGGGTAACTACTGCTCATACTGCACAACATATACCACACGGAAACGAATATAAATCACTCCATTCGTTCACTATACTGTGGATCTATTGCTCTAAAAGCAAGATAGTATAATGCAGGAAACATCATTTTGTTACTACTAGCTGGAACCCGCGCTAAGCGCGGGCTTAGTGACTGTGATGCATGTGTTACCGGTAGTGTTATGTGTAA
>NW_014584826.1:0-1208 GCF_000485595.1 Priapulus caudatus
ACTATGTCAGATGAGCTAAAAATATAAACATAATACTAAACACCCTAAAACTACCTCGGGTACATATCTGTAGTACCTGTTACGACAACGACCCTTCGTGCGCCAGTGCTAGGGGGCTGTGGGGGTATGCCCCCCCAGAAAATTTTGAAATATTTAAGCCATTTTCCTGCAATCTGAGGCATACGGTGAGCCATATTCTCATGTCTGATGACACTATCTCAACCCTAGACTCAATCCTCCTAGATTCAAAACACTTTTCATTACTTTTCAGAGAGCGTACACAGTTAGGTTACTATAGTAATAATACATGTATTACAACACAGGTAAGAATTGCAATTTCTCACAATTTCACGTGTTTTTGTATGTTTGCAACCATACTTTTTGGCTATTTGTGAGTCTGGAAACATTTTCTTGCAGAGTTCATTTGCATGGTCTGCCGCCCTCAAAGGCACATTGTGTTCAATTAAATAATCCGTAAATCTCACTTCTGCGTCAAGACAGACAATTCTCTATCTGCTGCAAAGAAGCTTGATATATTGGGTGTAGATTCCACTGCACCCGCATAGCACTTGTACTTTTGAGAGACTATATGCCTCTGGCAGTCACTCTTTCCTCCGTGCCCCACTTCAAAGTCTGTCTTAATTACATACCATGCAATAGCCATGATTAACACTGAATTGTACTGTAGGCTATACAGTTATACATACAATTAAAAAACTCATTTTTTCATGCATTATGCTGAAATTGAAACAATCACATTTCTTTCTTTTTTCTTCTTCTTCCTTCTTTCTTTTTTTCTCTTTTTTTTGAATCTCAGGGGGTGGATATCTGTACAGGCCATCCCCCCTCCTTCAAGAGCGGGGGGGGATGCATCCCCCCATCCCCCCGGGATTTACGCCCCTGGTGCGAATCACTTAAAGAGCGCGCGGTTCCTAGGGGATGGGTGCAGGGAGGGGCGAGTTTCTCGTTTCATTAAATTATTAGAGAAAGAAGACGATTCGTTGTACCGTTCTGGACTCTTAATCCTGAATTTTCAAAAATAATATTGGATTTATTGTTAAACAAGATTTTTTTTAGGATATCTTCAGAAAAGAGCATCATGCATTGTGATAAATATATTGACGTTTAAATCAACCAATCACCAAACAATCAGCATTTCATAAGATTTCCATAATTGCTAGCAGGACTGTGTACATACACAATATGAA
>NW_014584826.1:2269-4454 GCF_000485595.1 Priapulus caudatus
CTCTCTCTCTCTCTCTCTCTCTCTCTCTCTCTCTCTCTCTCTCTCTCTCTCTCTCTCTCTCTCTCTCTCTCTCTCTCTCTCTCTCTCTCTCTCTCTCTCTCTCTCTCTCTCTCTCTCTCTCTCTCTCTCTCTCTCTCTCTCTCTCTCTCTCTCTCGGTCTCTCTCAATTGATTCGTACGCGCGTGGGTGTATGCCTGCGTGAGTGCATGTGTGCGCGCTTGCATACGTGCGTGCGTGCGCGCGTGCGCGTGCGTGTATTTCAGCATTGACTGTGCGGTATAATGATAATAGCCACCGCTGTGAGCATGCGCGCGTGCTTGCGTGCGTGTGTGCGCGCGTGCGTGTGTGTGTGCGTGCGTGCGTGTGTTTCAGCATGGACTCTGCGGTATAACGGTAATTGACAGCAGTGCGGTTTGTACCCCGCTAAGCCGCCACATAGATACGTCATGGCTCTAAACTAAATCATATGAATTAGACTATCGCTTCTCTACTCGCAGTAGCAGCTGCTTAGCTGCAATCGCACTGATGACTGATGCAGGAGGACGCCTAATTACCTATTCGCACACGCATGAACTTAGCGGGATTTTATTTGGAATAGATTATTTTGTTGAGTTTGTATGAAAGAGCGGCAGACTGAGAGAGCTAGATAGATGGACAGACTGACAGATAGACATACAGACAGACAGACAGACAGACAGAGAGAGAGAGAGAGAGAGACAGACGGATAGATAGACAGACGGACGGACGGAGAAAGATAATGAAAGAGAGCGAGAGGGGGAGAGACCGAGAGGAAGTTTGAGAGAGAGAGAGAGAGAGAGAGAGAGAGATATATATATATATAGTAGAGCGAGAGGAACAGGGGGGAGAGAGCGAGGAGAGAGAGAGAACAACGAGAGTGAGAGGAGAGCGATAGAGAGAGAAGAGAGAAGAGAGAGAGAGAGAGCGCGCGAAGAGAGAGAGAGAGCGAGAGGACAGCAAGAGAGAGAAAGAAGAGATGGAGAAGAGCAGAAGTGGGGACGGGGGGGGGGAGGAGAGGGTAAATGGCGCGATAGCGTGAGAGGGATCAGTTGCCCTGAAATCTGCATGATCAACGAATATTAAAGATCAAAGCAAGTTGACGAAATCGAATTTGGGACGACGCGGTCAGACTGGTACTTAGACGCGTTTTAATGGCATCTTGAGAGCTGGCTATATATCCTGAGGGTCGAGAAGAGTGCTTGGATGTGGATAGCGTGTTAGACTTCTTATTCTTCATAATCTTCCTCTGCTTCTTCGTCTTTTTTTTCTTCTTTTTTTGTAACTTTTTTGTTGTCTTATCATCTTTGTCATATTTTTTAGCCACTTCGTCTTTCTTCTTATTTTTTTTTGTCTGTTTGTTTCTTCTTTTATCATCATCATGATCATCGTCTTCTTCTTCTTCTTCTTCCTCTTCTTCTTCTTCTTCTTCTTCTTCTTTCTTCTTTATTATTCTGGTATGTAGTCATGAGTAGTAGTAGTTAGTATTATTTACCTTCTCTTATTCTCTCTTTGTCTTTGTATTTCTTTTCGGATCATATAGGCCATACAGCTAGCAGCTTACTTCTAAGCTTTTCTACAGCTTGTATTTACTTCTCATGCAAAAGTTAGAGAAATCCCAATCTTATTTCATATATATTTATATTATATTATATATATATATATTATGTTTATTTCTTTTCATTGGCGACCATTCTCGTTGTTTTTAACTTGCCAGCATGACAGCGCACCACGCGGCGGGGGAACTGTCAGAGCAAGNGTGCCCATAGGTGGGTAAATTCAGACTGGGGTAATCTCAGACCGGTCTGGAATTGTTCGCGCACATTATATCTTAACCCGGCTGCCCATAGGAGGGTTAGGAGGAGGAGGAGGAGGAGGAGGAGGAGGGGAGAAGGTGATGGAGGAGGAGGAGGAGGAGAGAAGGTGATGGAGGAGGGAGGAGGAGGAGGGGGAAGGTGATGGAGGAGGAGGAGGAGGAGAGAAGGTGATGGAGGAGGGAGGAGGAGGAGGAGAAGAGACGGTGATGGAGAAGGGAGGAGGAGGCGAGAAGGTGATGGAGGAGGAGGAGGAGGAGGAGAGAAGGTGATGGAGGAGGGAGGAGGAGGAGGGGGAAGGTGATGGAGGAGGAGGAGGAGGAGAGAAGGTGATGGAGGAGGGAGGAGGAGGAGAA
>NW_014584827.1:0-427 GCF_000485595.1 Priapulus caudatus
ACGGTGCATGGTGCATACACTGTAGCGCATAGTGCATGGTGCACGGTGCATGGTGCATAGTGCATAGTGCATAGTGCATAACGCATAGTGCATAGTGCATAGTGCATAGTGCATGGTGCATGGTGCATAGTGCATGGTGCACGGTGCATGGTGCATAGTGCATAGTGCATAGTGCATAGTGCATAGTGCGTAGTGCATAGTGCATAGTGCATGGTGCATGGTGCATAGTGCAGAGTGCATAGTGCATAGTGCATAGTGCATAGTGCATACACTGTAGTGCATAGTGCAGTGCATGGTGCATAGTGCATAGTGCATAGTGCATAGTGCATGGTGCATGATGCATACACTGTATTGCATAGTGCATAGTGCATAGTGCATAGTGCATAGTGCATAGTACATAGCGCATAGTGCACAGTGCATAGTGCAT
>NW_014584827.1:2115-2553 GCF_000485595.1 Priapulus caudatus
ATAGTGCATACACTGTAGTGCATAGTGCATAGTGCATAGTGCATAGCGCATAGTGCATAGTGCATAGTGCATAGTGCATGGTGCATAGGGCATAGTGCATAGTGTATAGTGCATACACTGTAGTGCATAGTGCATAGTGCATAGTGCATAGCGCATAGTACATAGTGCATAGTGCATAGTGCATAGTGCATAGTGCATACACTGTAGTGCATAGTGCAGAGTGCATAGTGCATAGTGCATAGCGCATAGTGCATAGTGCATGGTGCATGGTGCATGGTGCATGGTGCATAGTGATGGTGCATAGTGCATAGTGCATAGTGCATGGTGCATAGTGCATAGTGCATGGTGCATGGTGCATAGGTGCATAGTGCATAGTGCATAGTGCATAGTGCATACACTGTAGTGCATAGTGCAGAGTGCATAGTGCATAGTGCATAG
>NW_014584827.1:4179-4453 GCF_000485595.1 Priapulus caudatus
GCATGGTGCATGGTGCATGGTGCATGGTGCATGGTGCATGGTGAATGGTGCATAGTGCATAGTGCATAGTGCATAGTGCATCGTGCATGGTGCATGGTGCATGGTGCATAGTGCATAGTGCATACACTGTAGTGCATAGTGCAGAGTGCATAGTGCATGGTGCAGAGTGCATAGTGCATAGTTCATAGCGCATAGTGCATAGTGCATAGTGCTTAGTGCATGGTGCATAGTGCATGGTGCATAGTGCATTGTGCATAGTGCATACTGCATAGTG
>NW_014584828.1:663-4452 GCF_000485595.1 Priapulus caudatus
TCTCTCTCTCTCTCTCTCTCTCTCTCTCTCTCTCTCTCTCGCGCGCGCGCGCGCGCTCTCTCTCCTTGCGCGCTCTCGCTCGTTTTCTCCATACCTATCTCTCTATCTCTATCTATTTATATCCATCCTATCTATATATCTCTCCTTCACTCCTACTTTCCTTTCCCCTCTCTCAGAAAAATATTCACAGAGCGGCTACCTGTCGAGACTTTCACACGGTCTGCGAGATCGTCGCGATTGCGACCTTGTAGATTTTGGAATTCCCCGCGCCTCCTGCCTGTCTGCCCCCCCCCTCTCTCTCTCTCTCTCTCTCTCTCTCTCTCTCTCTCTCTCTCTCTTTCTCTTTCTCTCTTTCCTTCTCTCTCTCTCTCTCCCTCTCTCGCTCTCTCTCTTTCACACACTCTCTCTCCCTCTCGCTCTCTCTCTTTCTCTCTTTCTATTGAGAAGAAACACGAACATAATACAATAGTACTATTGCATATTACCTTGCCAACTGACTACCGTTTAAAAACGCGGAAATGTCATTTCCCCCTAAATTTAGGTCACGAAAGAATAGAATATAGAGCATACACATGAATACAAATAATACACGTAATCTGACACCATAAAATCTTTAAACATAATTATGGAATATTTCGAAGTTCAAAGAGATGTCAGCATATACGCGTTCTATCATTTATAATGGTAGATAACATTTCATCCTAATTTGTTTTTACCTAATAATCGCGTTCTCTGTGTTTTTTTTCGTACCATTAATATTAGATTTCTAGTATTATTTTACATAGGCCTATTTATAGAATAATTATGTTAGCAATTATATAGTGAAAGCACTCGTATTTCTTCCCAGCATGCGATAACAATATTTCTATCTACACCGTCGCTAAACAACATTCATAAAAATAATTATAATAATAGGTACTTATTAGTTACGTATTGTGTTTTCTACTACGCTTTTCTCTACGCCAACGCCCATTCTCTTCGCTAGCATTATATTAGCGCGGGTGTGAGTTAAGCGGAAGCGTGACGAAAGGCGATGGTTATGGCAATATTATATAGTAACACACACACGCGCACACGCACGCGCACGCACACGCACGCACGCACGCACACACACACACACACACACACACACACACAACACACACACACACTACATACACACACGACACACACACGACGCGCGCACACACACACACACACACACACACACACACACACACACACACACACACAGGCACATGTTCCGAATTCTGTTTAACGTTTAATTGTTTATTAAATCATTTCTTATAATAATAATAATTATTATTATTATTATTATTATTGATTATTATTAATAATTGAATTTTTAAATTAATTTTTTCTAATTGCCGCTAAATCTCACGCTATGAGATATGAGACGTTCCATGATTTGTGTAGTGGTATTGTCGTACTGTTTTTAAGGTATCACCAGTAATACATATACGTACTCATTAGGGTTATGGTGCCATCCGTTAAACCCCTATTCCGTCCATCCTAAAGCGCTCAACTAATATGGAACGACTGTTCAAAATTCGGTATATTTTTATTCGTTCCTTCGCGCTACCGCTGGAATTTTCTGTGTCAACTCTCGAAATCATCTTTTAGTAATTTCACCTATAGTAATATCGATCACACGCAGTTATCTCTACTTGTAGAGCACAGTTAAGGCCCAAGGAATGTGTAATTCTGAAATGTTTTATGGTGCATGTAATTTAGCAAACTACGAGATACGAAGGTAAGAAAATGCATGCAATTTCACGGTTATAGACGTAATTCTGCTTTAACACTCGTACTGCATTACTCGTGCATCCCCACAAAAATATACGCTAACCACGTTTTTTTCCCATGGTTTTATATGTGTTAATAACAGAATTGGGTACGGTGGTTTAAGATCATCACTGTATAGCAGGCCGCGTTTCGCTCAGCGTGGCTGACCGACCCAGTGCACTGTCTCGAAGAGAGGGTAGATAAACATTTTATAGTTACACAACGGAGAATGATGCGTCTTTCAACACACCAGTTGGTATATCTCCGCAAAATATCTCGATTTACTTTGCACATGGACGCGTAAAAGCTTTTAATGCCAGCAGCTGGTGTGCCAGAAAACCTTGCCCGTGTATTTCTCGTGCTATCAGCTGTCGCGCTCGCTCCACATACGTGCCTTTTAAATCCCGTATTAAAACCATCACTGCTACTTTTATAGGATATGGGCGAGCGCATAAATTTTTTGACCGTGTATCACTTTACTCTCGTTTACGCAACCCTGGTTGTCGATTTGTTTTAGTAAGCGCGTGCACCCAATCGGTGGACACACCAATGGCTCCTTCGGTAGTTTAAGAATGAGCCAATATTTTTCTTCGCCGCGCGATAGGAAGTATGTAGCGATATCACCTGTTGATGCACGTCTACATTAATAACAAGAAATTAGATAATAATATATAATATAATAATATCAATAATCAACCAAGCATCACTCCTATTGCTTCTATGTACTCTCTCGCTTTTCCTCTTTCTCGTCACATACGTTCACACACGCACACACACCACAGGCCACACACGCGCACACATGTAGACACGCACATAGGCGCGCAGCACAGTGACACACACGCACATGCGCGCGCCCACGCGCACACACCCACACACACGCGCGCGCANAGGGCTACGGGTGTACGGTAGCCAGTGTTGCGCATGCAGTCGCTTTTCCACAAAATAATGTCAGTTCACTAGCTATTAATTAATTCCAGCCTAAGTAATTAATTTAATTAATTAATTAACTTATGTAATTAATTAATAAATAGCTAGCCTCACTAGTTGTTTGGGGATTTGATTGTCAGTCGAGAAACAGCTCAGTTCAGTTTGTTATTGGAAAGCCAAAGCATTATATACACCATTAGATTAATTTTTCTGTGTTTAGATGCTATCATATACGACTCGAGTCGCCTTTATAATTTGTGTTAATGGTTAGTGATAGCGGATAGTTATACTGTTTGTACTTGCGTTGTGGGGCGTGTGCGTGTGTGTGTGATGGTACGCCGTACTGGAGACATTGAAGATAAGACGTGCCAGCAGCGCATCTTACGTTAGTGACCTGCCAGTTTAATATGTATTTCGGAAGTTGATCAATGTTATGTGAATTGTTTTGTAAAAAACGTTTCAGAAGTCAGGAAAAAACGTTCCTAAAACACGTTATTAGAACCGTTAGCTGAATAATGTTTCTGCTAACTAAAAGAAACATTCCTATAACATTCAAGGAACATAACTTTGTTAGCTGGGTATAGACTCATGTTTATAACACAGCTGTCTACATCGTTTGCCTTCCCCTTCACCCGTTACTGTAAAATGTAATAATGTTATACAATCGATGCTACCAATGATCGCATTTCGCCACGCAAACACAATTTCCTGTCTCTTCTCGAACGCGAACGACACGCCTGGCTGTCATCTTTGAAGTTTGTTTTTAGGATAAATTCGCAAGTAGATGAGCATCGTCTATATGAGGAAACTTGGCGGGCTTCGTTGCTACCATATTGCTTCTCTGACGTCATTATTCGCGATCCCGCGCCGTGCTTAATGTCTAGGGCAATATCATCTGACCTAATTCGGACAAAGGTACAAAGGATAATTGCATTGCGCATACATACTTATTTACATACCTGCGCTCGCATGTGATTGACCCATGTACGTTAAGAATACATGTACATTGTTCTCTATCTCTATCTATCTCTCTCTCTCTCTCTCTCTCTCTCTCTCTCTCTCTCTCTCTCTCTCTCT
>NW_014584829.1:1440-2216 GCF_000485595.1 Priapulus caudatus
GAGAGAGAGAGAGAAAGAGAGAGAGAGAGAGGAAGTGTGTGTGTGTGCGTGTGTGCGTGTGTACGTGCGGGGAAAGTTGTTTGCCTTGTAGATAAGGCTGTCACCAGCTAATGGGAGACAAGCAATCCCATTAAACGCGCAGGTGTTGACAGGTCACGCGGCGTCATCGTCGTCGCCATGGCGACGGTCTAAGCGCGTGCGCCGGGTTTCCGTCGATTTTTTTCGGCGATCGCGAATTCTTGTGTTTCGGCCGTACCATGAAGTCCCGGGCTTCTAAAACGACGAGGTGACATGTAAAAAAATTGTGGTTGACATTTGCGTTAAATTTTGGTGGGTTGTGGGGGCTTCTTGGGAAATGTGACCTTTTCAGCGGTGGAAAAGTCCTGGGAAAATGTTCCGTGTTGCATGCGCGTACGAAACCTTGTAACGGAAGAGCGTAAACTCGAGTCAGCGATGGCACCCCCTGTGAGATATTAGCGGTGCTGCCACCTATAGTCGAGTGAGCGGGAACTGTAGTCGGATAGAATCCCTCGTTTTGCGCTCGCTTTCCGTTTCACATTTTTTATTTTTTTATTTTCGTTTCGCTTACGATGTTATCGCCGGCTTTATTTTGCATTCAGGGTTGTATTACTAGCTTAGTAGCTTTCAGGTTGGAGATTTAGTTTCTCTCTTTATCCATCCTTTCCTCCTCTCTCTCTCTCTCTCTCTCTCTCTCTCTCTCTCTCTCCCCCTCTCTCTCTCTCTCTCTCTCTCTCTCTCTCTCTCTCTCCCTCTGG
>NW_014584829.1:3217-4452 GCF_000485595.1 Priapulus caudatus
TACTCTCTCTCTCTCTCTCTCTCTCTCTCTCTCTCTCTCTCTCTCTCTCTCCCCCTCTCTCTCTCTCTCTCTCTCTCTCTCTCTCTCTCCCTCCCTCCCTCCCCCCTCCCGCCTGTCTCTCACCTTCTTCGTGGTTAGCTTTAAGCATCGTTGTTAATTACTTACAAGTTACAATCACCGCGTTGATATATACAGTTTTACCCCGTCCTGTCACACGCCTTCCTTAACGCTGGTGGCTGTCTTCACGCACGCACGCACGCACACATGTGCCCCAGGACACGCTCACAGTACCACGGGATAATTACAGGTATATAGACACAGGTAGATACAGGTAGATGTAATGAAGACACATGTACAGGTACGTACTGTACACACGCGCGCACCTCGGGCCACGCTCGCAGTACCACGGGATAATTACAGGTATATAGACACAGGTATATACAGTTAACTACATGTAGTTGACTGTACACACGCGGGTGCACGTATGTATCTTCACCCTCCCGCGCGCCGCCATCGTTAGAGTCATTAGGGACGAGTCATCGGCGCTTTGATTCGCACGGGAGGCTGGGTCTCCACGGCAGCGGCGAGGCAGCGAGGAGGATGCTTGGGAGAGTGGATGGCTTCAGGCTTCGTCTGCGGCGCGTATCCCGTGGGAAAATTCCCGGACGGTTCGTCGGCGTCGTGATAGGGGGTTTTGAAGACGGTGCTTATCGACGAAGTGTCGCTGGGGGTGGATGTCTTACGGAAAACCCTCGCAAATGCTTTGTTTGCTTTTTTTGCGACCCTAGCGTCGGGGGGGGGGCCAATCGTGGCCTTCCCTTCCCCCTGTTCCCCTGACCCTCCCCCTCCCGGAGCACTAACTGCAGTGCCCCTCCCCCACTTACCTTTTGTAGTACTGTGGTGCCTCCCTCCCTCACCCCTGCTTTATACTAACTGCAGTGCCCCCTCCCCCACGCCTGCTTCGTGCTGCCAGGGTGACCGCCTCCACCCACGCATGTTTGCCGCCGGCGCTCGCTACACTTTCGCGGCATCTGTGTAGGCATCTGCCGCATCAACGACCGATGAGGCCCTACCCTAGCAACACGAGATAAAGCCCTACCCTAGCAACACGAGATGAAGCCCTACCCTAGCAACACGAGATGAAGCCCTACCCTAGCAACACGAGATGAAGCCCTACCCTAGCAACACGAGATGAAGCCCTACTCTATCGTGCTAGAACCTCTCTCTCTCTCTCT
>NW_014584830.1:0-388 GCF_000485595.1 Priapulus caudatus
GAGAGAGAGAGAGAGAGAGAGAGAGAGAGAGAGAGAGAGGGAGGGAGAGAGAGAGAGAGAGAGCGCGCACGCGAGAGAGGCTGATTGGACAATCGCAGCGGAACACGCGACAGATATCGCTAAGCCATTGTTGGACTTGCCAATGCATGGTAATTGAAAAAAGATCGCTGGGTAGAACATTCCTGTAGGGAAGGACGAAGGTGCCGTACGTGTGGAATAATTAATGCATGAAGTAGCCATTCAACCGCCAGGGGACGCTGAGTAAAACTAGGTGGTAGCCATAGCTGCCATACCTACTACCGCTCTCTCTCTCTCTCTCTCTAGATCTCTTCCTCTACTCCCTTCTTTCTCTCTCTCTCTCTCTCTCTCTCTCTCTCTCTCTCTCTCA
>NW_014584830.1:1580-2037 GCF_000485595.1 Priapulus caudatus
CCTACTGATGCTACTGAGGCTGCTGATCCTACTGATGCTACTGAGGCTGCTGATCCTACTGATGCTACTGAGGCTACTGATGCTGCTGATGCTGTTGATGCTACTGACGCTACTGATGCTACTGACGCTACTGATGCTAATGACGCTGCTGATGCTACTGACGCTATTGATGCTGCTGATGCTACTGACGCTACTGACGCTACTGATGCTATTGATGCTGTTGATGCTACTGATGCCACGGACGCTACTGACGCTACTGACGCTACTGACGCTACTGATGCTACTGACGCTACTGATGCTACTGACGCTACTGACGCTACTGACGCTACTGACGCTGTTGATGCTACGGACGCTACTGACGCTACTGCCGCTACTGACGCTACTGACGCTACTGACGCTACTGACGCTACTGACGCTACGGACGCTACTGACGCTACTGACGCTACTGACGCTACTG
>NW_014584830.1:3620-4452 GCF_000485595.1 Priapulus caudatus
TGCATCCTCATCCTCTGTCTCCCCATCCTCTGCCTCCTCATCCTCTGTCTCCCCATGCTCATCTTCTGTCTCCCCATCCTCATCCTCTTCCTCAGCATCCTCGACTGCTCAGCATTCGTCGCACGATGCTAATCTAACACGACGTTTTCTCGGCGCGTCGCTCGTAAATTCACCGCGCCGCGCCGCCGCCGCCGCCGATGACGACACTGACAGGCACGCGTCACAGCGCTGGCGCCACCTCTCCACAGCTCCCCCCTCTCGCTGTCTCTCTCTCTATATCAATCTCCCTTCCTTCTCTCCCTCTCTCTCTACCCCCTCGCTCTCTCTATAAATCTCTCTCTGCCGTTCTGGCTGCGTCTCTCTCTCTCTCTCTTCATCCCTCCCTCACACTTCTCTCTCGCTCTCTCTCGCTCTCTCACGCCTTGTCTCCCTCGCTGTTTCATTATTATTTTCTCTCTGTGTCTGTCTGTCCCTTCTCTCTCACGTTCTCCCTCTCTCTTTCTTTCTTCGCTCTCTCTCTCTCTCTCTCTCTCTCTCTCGTTCTCTGTCACGTTTTCGCTCCCTCCCTCTCTCTTCCTCCGCTCTCTCTCCTCTCTTCTCTCTTTCTTGTTATTTTTAAACCGTGGCACGGGGACGAGGGGTGGCCGCCGCTGCTGCTGCTGCTGCTGCTGCTGCATGCAACCGCGCCTCACGTCTCATTAGCTACACGGAAGACACGCAAATTCTCTCACAATTGATGGCTTCAGTCATCACTGCCAACCGTGAAGGCCATATACTGACACAACACAAGCACAAGTTATAAATATTTAAAAAAACATTATAAATATGGATA
>NW_014584831.1:0-387 GCF_000485595.1 Priapulus caudatus
AGAGAGAGAGAGAGAGAGAGAGAGAGAGAGAGAGAGAGAGAGAGAGAGAGAGAGAGAGAGAGATCGGGGTATAATACTCTGAGCGGGCTAGCGCGGCCACAGCGGGCGCGCGCGATAAGTGACTCTCTCTACTTCACCAATTTGCTGTTGTACTACTAGTTAATTCGATAATAAAACAACGCGAATTACAGCTGTTTATGTATTTAGTCTATGCAAATTTCAGCGCGAGTCATCAATATGAGAGCATTTATTTGAATTATTAAGTGACGTATGAATACATTTTGCATGCGCTGCGAAATTAACGTTGAAGACAGCGAGCGAGTCTTCAACAACGGTGTCTATATACACACGCACGCACGCACGCACGCACACACGCACGCACGCACG
>NW_014584831.1:1311-2734 GCF_000485595.1 Priapulus caudatus
TAAAGCTCACAGGCAAAGTTCGCAGCTAAACGACATAGCTAAAGCTCACAGGTAAAGTTCGCAGCTAAACGACATAGCTAAAGCTCACAGGTAAAGTTCGCAGCTAAACGTCATAGCTAAAGTTCACAGGTAATGTTCGTAGCTAAACGACATAGCTAAAGCTCGCAGGTAGCTACGGTTCTCGACTCATCGTCATCGTCAACGTCATACCCAACCGTCATGGCTATGCAGCCATAGCGAACCGACGAAGCTATGTAGAACTAATGAAATACAATAGCTAAACATCACAGCTAAACGCCGCTGCCGCTAGCCGCTAACTGCTCACGTTCCACGTCCCCGGGACAGTTACGGTGAAAAAAACGCGAACGGTCTCTTAAAAAACACACTCGCGTCTTGAATTCGGACCGCTCGCTGTGTGCATATATGCGGACAGACATGCCGCGCGGGCGGACGGACGGAGGGAGGGATAGACGGAATAAAAGGAAGATAGAATCAGGAAAAGAGGGAGGGCGAAAGAAGGAAGATGGAGACAGGACTTTGTGAGTATGCTGTGGAGGGACGGCAGGGCAGTGCAGGCGGGCGGCAGTGCGGACAGATACGCCCCGTGCCCGTGCGACAGCTGCCTGCAATGACCTCCGTAGATTGCACGGCCTCAATCCTCAAACGCTGGGAGAGAAGGCAAAATATGTCACGCGTAAACACGCACCAGGGGTAGAGAGAGAGAGAGCTGGGCAGCAGCGGAGGAAAGGTCGTCGGCCATGATGGATGCAAATATAGGAGAAGGATATATACGGCAGGGAGTATACGAAAAGGCTACAGCAGCAACAGTGTCAGCAGCAGCGACGATGATGACGATACCACGCATTGTCGGACTTTAATACATCCGTTAGGATGTACATCAAGTTATATATATATATATATATATAATTTCCCGGCATATATAATATATATTATATATATTATATATATATTATATATGCCGGGAAATATTTAATATATATAGCATCATGTTAGATGCTATACTCGCTAACGTGCGTAGATTCAAGTACACCTCCAATGCAAGCAAACACAAGCATGTCACCAACCTGCCTGAGAACTCCTCTATCACCTCCCCCTCCTCCGTCTCAAACACCTCCTCTATCATTCTGACCCCCTATCTCCGATCCTCATCATCTCGTCCACCCTCGATCCCTTCCCTACACGCGCTCCCCCACCCAGGTGACGCACGCACGTACGCACGCACGCACGCACGCACACACGCACGCCCGCCTGCACACACGTACGCACGCACGCACGCACGCACGCACGCACGCACGCACGCACGTACCACCGCCCGCACGCACACACGCACGCACGCCTGTACGCATGCCTGTACGACGCACGCACGCACGCACGCACGCACGCACGCCGCACGCACGCACGC
>NW_014584831.1:3715-4451 GCF_000485595.1 Priapulus caudatus
TTTTCTTTCTACTCCTCCCTCCTCTCTCTCTCTGTCTCTCTCTCTCTCGCACTCTCTCCTCCTCTCTCTTGTTCTTTCTTGCGTTCTGTTCCTTTTACTCTCTCGCCCTTTATCTCTACCTCTCTCGCCCCTCTCTCCTTAACTCCCTCCCTCCCTCCCTCTCCCCCTTCTCTCTCTCGTGACGAGCCGCTGATATTGTTCTTTCCCCCTTGCCAAACTAGACTGTCAGAAGGTTAGACAAATGTTGGATAGATATGAGCGTATGACAGACAGGTAAGATCATGTGGCAGGCAGAGAAAGCAAACGAATAGGTAGGCAGTCATGCAGGCAAGTAAACATGCCATCCAGACAGACAGCGACACAGACAGTAAAGGTCCGGGAGTGCGACAGCTAAAAAAGACGGCGGGCTCGCTAAGACTGGCACCATACGTCGCAGCGGCCGATGGAAGTTGATACCGACAACGGCAAACGGAGTCAGTCTAAGCGGACAGCACGGGCACGGCAGTATCACGTTTTATTATTTTTTTTCCCTCCGCGCCCCGGCGTCCTACAACATTGTGCGCGTTCACGTCACCGTGACGTCACGTGGCCGCGCACAGTCCGCGTCTGTCACCGGTTACCTACAGTGTGTGTGTAGAACAGGACACGCTGTCAATGCGGCGAACGAACCCGGCTCGCGGTTTACCGACACCCTTTACTGTGTAGCACGCAGATACACAGCTGTGAGAGAGAGCGA
>NW_014584832.1:0-4451 GCF_000485595.1 Priapulus caudatus
GCGCCTATATTTCCGAAAATGTGAGGCCGCTATTACGACGCGAACACGAACCTGGGCGCTGGGTTGCTGAGACCAAATTGCCATCGCCTGAAATTAAGGCGCGCCAATTTTTTCCGGCTGCCAACAACCAATTGCTTGATATCGCCGGTAAAGAGCAGGAAGAAATATTGTGCTCACCGCTCGATTGCGGCACCGCCAGTGGCGAGATATTCACGCTGAAACCCGAGTCCGAACTGCCCGGCGATCAACGCCCTGACGATAGCGGGTCATTAGTATTTGATACCAACAGACTACAACAGCCTATCGAAATTCTAGGCCGCCCGCGACTTAGAGTTAGACTTAAGATCAATAAACCTCTAGGCAATATCATTGTACGTTTGAACGATATCCATGCCGATGGCGTAGTCTCGCGGGTTAGCTGGGGAGCGCTTAACCTGGCGCATCGCAACGGTAACGAAAAACCCGAGCCCATGGTGCCGGGCAAATTCGAAACCGTTGAAATCGAACTCGATGAATGCAATGGTGGGCTAGGCGCTTCCTACCCGGCCATGAAGGTACGCGTCGCCATACATATCGACAATACTCGGCCTATGGTGGTGTCCCCCACCGCGGCAAGTTTGTCACCGGCCGGCTCATACTCTTGGACGGGCACGATACTTAGCTTGCAGACACGTCGGCGGCGACTCGATAGAAATTGCAGAGCCAAATGAATTTGAACTCATTTGCCTCAATACTGTTCTCAGTACTCCTACTGAACGCACCGGATGGGTGGACAGCGATTTACAAAAAGGGCAAACGTCCTTATCAATCAATCAGACATACCGGCGAAGACGGAAATCCACTCCAGGTCTGTACGTACTCGTCATTATGCATCAAGACCTGGTGCGATAACGACCAATGATCGCTCAGTTGCCAGCAAGCAGTCATGTGTACATTAGTGGATGCAGCGCGGCCACTGGTCGGTCCGCGACCGAAATCGGTAAGCAGTTCAGTTGCGCTGCTAAACATTTTATATCAACGCAAACCGTTAACCTGCGTTCGAGTCGGATAAGCCAGTGACATCAGCGTCACTGGAAGAAGACCATCCAGCGGCGCTGTGATGTAAGGCTGTTTGTATCTTCGAGCATAACAATGAGACCTGAAAATAATGGCAAGACTACCCCGGTACTATATTCGTAAGCCAACCAGCACATCATTCAACGAAGCCAGTCGATTCCAAGGATATTTTTTTCAGCGATGAAGACCTATCTAAATTATTATGCCATGCATACAGATTGCTGCCGATCAGCACAAGTTAAAAGTGGCACGCCATTATTTTTATGCCTATCAGTGGGATCTACTGGCGACCCGCCGGCACGTGAAAACAGTATTCCGAAAACCAACCTGCAATCGCTGGGAGGAACGTACGGTGAAATACTATAACATGCCATGATACAGCGGCACTATATGGGAAGGCGACTATCGTGCCACCATTACTCGATAGCCAAAGGAGTATTTTTAACCTTAGTCCGATACATTCGAGAACCAAGTTGGGGTGTCGCAATGGCCTCGCCGACACAGCCCGAAAGATTTATTACTGGAGCAGCTACGGCTGACAACCAGTCATGGCAAGGAGGAGGCTCCGCTTAATAGACCGAACACCGTACCTACAAAGCTCTCAGCGAAAAACCTGACAAATGAGGGCCAGATAAAAATTATCCGCGCAACTTTCAAAAAAGCCATCAGTCGCGTTGAAGAAGAAGCGGCACACATCCATGGACTCGACTATCAACGGGCTGGCCCTCGCGATCCAAATTTATCCGGCAATAATGAGAAAGACGCAGTAACGCGGGCGTGTCACTCGCCCTACCCGTGTCGTCCCAGCTTAAAGGGTACTAACAGGGAAAATAATGGCGTGCAACTCAGAGGCTGACAGAAAGGCGTCGCAGCCGTAAAGATTCCACGTCGACCGCTCTATCACCCCGCTGGCGGTAATGCTCTGTCGGCTGTTGGTTTACAGCGGCTTGTGCCGGCTGAAGATTGCTGCACCTTCCGACATACTGTCGATTTGGTGATTTCACTGGTTGTGCTGGCACTCGACTATTATTGCAGATTTCTGCATACAAGCAAATCCTTTATCCGCGCAATAAACCCACCTTGAACCCTGGGAAACCAACTTCGACATTGTTTTCCAGCGGCTATTTTCCTTTCGCGAATCCGATTTTATATCGGGCTCTGGTTTAGGCTGCATGGTACTATGGGCTGAATAGCTGGTGGGTGTTTTTAGTTTCATACCTTTGGCCTGGTTGTTATTTGTTCTTGTGATTCGGCGGGAAGAAGCATACCTTGAGAGCAAGTTCGGCGAAGAGTATTTGGTGTATAAGCAGCGAGTTCGACGGTGGTTTTAAAAATAAATCCGTGGCGCTGATTAGCGAGGCTACCAGACAGTCTAACTAACGAAATAGGATCCCGACAAAACGGCGTTGGCCTCACCACCAACAACCACTGCCAGTTCAACCTTAGCTCTGCCCGACGTTTCAATCCGTTCAATAAATGATTTTCGGACGAATTCATCGATCTCGCATCGACAATCGATATCGCCGGTTACAGCGCTTCGATATTTTATCTCAGCTTTACCGACTACCAGATCAGCGTCTATTTTTTCCGACGTCAGTATATGCATACACAAAGCCCAGCCGGTGAGGACTGCCAGCGAATAAATACTGCCAGCGAAACCAGTGCCGTGAATATTCACATTCGGCGACAAAGGTGCATGAACTCGAATCGACTTATCGCTCAACTCGACGATCTCGAATTGCATGGCGTCGCTCAACGGAATCGTCGAGCGAATTTTCGCCTGTAGTTCGGCGGCTGGATTCGACATATGGACTAGTACCCCAGTTCGCGATTAACCTGATTTAACAACTGACAGGTTCAACTCGCGTGTTGATACGGCGATATTGTCAGCAATATCACAACCGCATGCACCAAGATGCCAACGCGGAGATATAGGCGGCGTTCAGAGATCACTTTTGGGTGCGACCATAAATCCGCCTGGTTTGCGAGCACAGGCCTGCAGTTTTGGCATAGACGGTCAAGTACAGCCCACCGAGCAGGCCCAGCATCGAGCCGATTCGTAAGCAAGTCATTCCTCGTCTATCAGCGTGGCCTCGTCCAACGGTTAATGATAAAGGTCCGAAGGTTTCATCAAGCGAAGTTTTGCGGTTAAATAGTTTGGTGGTAGCGGGTGTAGCACGGCAAAATCGATAGACATATCAGCTTACAAGTACCCGCAGCCAATTTGCTTCATTCGCCTGAAAAACATTACAGCACCCGGGCAGGCTTTTCTGGCTTCGGCTCCAGCCGTCACGTTCAATCGCAGTCGATGGATTATTCACGCCAGCAACACCATCCGGTCGCAGGCCCAAAACCGCCACGGTGTTTCGGCAGGCGCGGTCGTGTGCTTGCATCCATAATGATTGAAACTCGATTCCCTTGACAAAAGCGTAAATGCCGTGTTCCTGGAGACATAAAGCAGTGCCTATTCGGCCATTTCTGACGCCGGAAGTATCGGGCTCCGAAACGCGCCAACCGGAAATCGAGCAGGCACGAATCGTCAGGCCATGATTCGAATCGACGCCCAGCAGCAGTTTTCTGTTACCGTTTCAAAATTCGGATATTTTAACGCCTCACAGCTGGTAGATAATTACTCGCAGTCAGTCAGTTTTGATAATCATCGAGGATTCCCTGGATTCGTCACGACAGCGAATTCAGCCTGCGGGATCTATAGCTAACCAGCTTCTCGCGCAACTCTTTCGTCTTACATTCCTAAAGAGCGTTGTTGATATCGAGTGAAGTAATGCGATTTGACTATCGCTGAATAGATAGGCTGAATGAAAGGCAGAAGCGCGAAGTTTACCAATCGCAGGCTTTTGCGTCAGTTTACTGCAACGCCAGCTTCGCTAAATTTGTTTTAGAAAGCTTCAACCTTATAACCCAGTGCTTTCAATTGCGCCAGCAAGCCCCGCTCACCGGCAAAGTGCAACACTCCGACGAGCACAAATTCGACTTCGGCAGTTTTCAGTAGCGACTCGATTTTCGGCATCCAGGCATTATTGCGCTGGTTTAATAGTGCGTCAAATGTCTCGGGAAATTTTTCAATATACGGCTGAATGGCAAACGCCTGTAGGCTTTGCATATTACCAGTACGCCAGGCCGATTTAAGATTCGTCATCAACTTAGAAAGATCCGAAATATCGCTCAGCGCATACTCGATCATCTCGTCTTCCTGCCCCTGCCCCATGGTCGCCATAAACTGCAATTGCGCCTCGGCAGTCTCCAGCTTACCCAGCTTCTTCTGATCGGCTATTGCTTTTGCATGGTAAAAAGCATCGACACCCTCACCAGCCAGTCCGAGCCGTTGCAGCTCTATCAACAATAAAACGGTGCTCACCATGCCTGGTTTGAAATGC
>NW_014584833.1:0-4450 GCF_000485595.1 Priapulus caudatus
CGCGAAAGGGCGTTCATTGACATGGCATTTCTTTCCGCCCAGCGGCGAAATTCTTTGCGGACCCGCTCGCTGTCACGCATTGATCGTCGCCGCGTCGTTCGTTCGCGGGCTGGACCGCCGCAACGTCGTCCTGGCAGACGAGATATGGAAGGCTGCGGACCAGTGATGATGTCGCACGACTGCGGACGCGGGAAGTCTGGGAAAAAAAAGTCGGAAGTCTAGAATAAAAACGGCGATGGAAAGAAGTTGATGCTCAGTTCGGTTGGCGTGCGCTCACCCACGCATGCGCACCTCTCGTGTGTAGGTCAAGCTAAAAATGGCCCATTCAGCTTTTTCTCGGCAGCGTAAGAATTCGCGGTAAAATGGCGCGCACCCGCCGAGTGGAGGCGCGGAATTCCGCCGAGCGCTGTCACGAAATGCGATGTATTATCGCCCGTAAACGGTTTCTGTTTTTTTTGGTTTCTTCGGGCGAATTGACGGAATTACGTTAAAACGCGAACGTGCGCGAGAAAAAAAAGCGTGTACAGTAGTCGTTTTCTACCGGGTGCTTATCTGTTTTTTACTTGGTACGTCTGCGTGACTGTGTCCTGTGACCAGCCATTGGGGTGGAGGGCCTTTTTTTGCCTATATATACCTACCATCCCCCGGAAAATGCTTGGCTTCTTTCGTAGGTTTCTCATTATAGCGCGATTTAGAGGCGAATATTGGGCTAGAGTGGTGTGAATCATGACCAGTAATGACCAGTATGAGACAGTGATGTAGAGGGCACCCATATGCCATTAATGTCGATGTGAAAACAACATTACATTAATAGACGCTGAGTATGTATTCAGGGGTAGAAATGAACTTTATTGATAGGCAACGGAGAGTCCAAACCGCTTCTCAAACAATATCTCAAGAAGGTGGAGCGTCCGCAGCAAAGATGAAGGGAGTTCGCAGTCTGAAGTTACAAAATTAAAGATATTAACAATAAACGCATGTGCTTATTTTTTAAGATCATGCGTTGCACGTCAGCCAAATTTTCTTCGGACATTAGCTGAAAAAACGGGGAATTCGCGATGCCAGTGGTTCCCCGGAACGAAAGTAGTATTATAGCAGAATTTTTCAGGGAGTCACAACGGAGCTCCATGCAGTATGTCAAATGCAGGGGAGTCCGGTCTCTCTCTCTCTCTCTCTCTCTCTCTCTCTCTCTCTCTCACTCGTCTCTCTCTCTCTCTCTCTCTCTCTCTCTCTCTCTCGCTCTGCGCACGCGCATATGGTCGCTGCATTCCCGCGCAGTGTCGATGACGCAGGAGTGACGTCAGAGAGCAACGAACGGCGCAGGCTCTCTTTGTAAATCGCTCAAAGCATATCAACCCTGACGTCGGGAGAATGGCGGGCAGGCACGCACACAAGCACGCACGCACGCACGCACGCGGTATGAACGGTTGCTGTTGCTACTGCTCCCGCTGCTGCTGCTGTTACTACTACTGCTGCTGCTGCTGCTGCTACTACACCTACTGCTACTGCTGCTGCTGCTGCTGCTGCTGCTGCTGCTGCTGCTGCTGCTGCTGCTGCTGCTGCTACTGCTGAGCCTCTGACTCGATTATTCCCTAACCCATGTTATATATAGCCGTTGGATGTTATTAGCAATACTAAACTATGCAAATCTCGCCACAGCAGGCAGAGAGAGAGAGAGAGAGAGAGAGAGAGGGAGAAGAAGAGTAGAAAGCATCGGCATTGTGCTGCTGCATGCGCGCTCAATAATGTAATGAATGCACCTTGTGTCCCCGTGCCGTGAGTGCGATTATATATGTTACATGAAGATGAGCCACGCGAACATGATAGAGGCTCGTGATACTATCAAGATCTAATAAATACCTAATAAATACCTAATACGCAAGAGTAAGAATGGTATTTATTAGGTAATTAAGAAAGTATTTGATTAGCTCGTGATACTATCTGTGCTCTGCGCGCCGCCGCTGCCTGCTGCCGGAGCCGGCGGGTTGGCTGATCCGGAGGGCGGTGCGCGCTGCGAGGTAGGCTTACGCTCGGGTTGTGCGGGCCCGGTCGGGGCCTGTGTGCCTCGCCCGATGGTAACAGGTGCATCGGTGCCGACCGCCCTTCAGGCCGTCCGGTTCCGCCGCCTGCCCCCGCGGCGCCGGCGGCCGGGCCACCCCTGGTCTGCGCTGCTGCGCGAAGCTCCGAACACGCCCGTGCGGGGCCTCTGAGGGCTGAACTGAAGAAAAAAATTTCTTTATTACCTGCCCGTAGCCGGCCGTCCGGCTACACCGCTATATCAAGGAGTAGAATAATAACCACATGTGTTATTATCTACTGTCTTGCGCTATATATAGTTGATCAAGTCTGCCGCTCGCTGCGGCGGCGGTGCGGGCTCTCGTATCGTTTCTTTAACGCGCGTGTCCAGGCACTTTTGGACCACTGGCGCATGCCGCGAGGACTCACCCACGCACGTCAGAACTCAGGGCCGCAGGTCCGGAATCTAACGCACGCCACGTCCCGAACTCGACCGAACCACAGTCCCGACTCCGCCCACATGCCGTCGCGCCTCCGCCTCCCCGTACGTCCCCCCCCGCCGCCCACTGTTGGTTGAGCCCTGAGGGTCCCGAACAGGGTCACGTGGGAGCCGACGTCCAGAACGCGCACAGAAGGCCAGCGTCCCGAACTCCGCTCGACCGCGAGGGGTCCGCGTAGGAAGGCTGGCGCGACGGTGTGGGATCCCGAACTCACCCACAGTCCGCGAACTCACCCGATCCGAGAACCGAACCTCACCCCTTCGTCCCACGGTCCCGAACTCACCCACGTCGCCGAACTCCACCAACGTGCAACGTCCCGAACTAGCCCACGTCGCAGAACTCCACTACGCACGTCCAGAACTTCACCCTCGTCGCGCGAACTTCACGGACCAAACGGTCCAGACTCACCCACGTCGCCGACCACAACCAACGTCCGCGAACCTCACCCCGTTCCAGAACACACTGCCACGTCCAGAATGCACCCACGTCCGAACTCAACCGCACGTCCAGAATCTCACCGCACTGTCCCGAACTCACCCACGGTCCAGAACCTCACCCACGGCAAACTCACACTATGGCAGACGGTGCGAACGTCACCCACGTCCGAACTCACACGTTCCACTGTTGCAGGCGAACTACCCACGTTTGCCCCGAACTCACCCACGTCCAGAACTCACCCACGTCCAGAACTCACCCACGTCCCGAACTCACCACGTCCAGACTCACCCACGTCCAGAACTCACCCACGTCCAGAAGCGATCACCACGTCCAGAACTCACGCCACGCCAGAGACTCACCCACGTTCAGAAACTGCACCCACTGGCGCGCCGAACTCCCCACGTCCAGCAACATCACGGCCACGTCCAGACTCACCAGGACCACGTCCAGAAACTCACACCACGGTTCTAGAAACGTCACAGCCACGTCCGACCGAAACTCCCCGCCACGTCCCGAACTCACAACCACGTGGCCCAGAAACTCCACACCACCGTCCAGAACATCACTCCACGTTCAGACCCCTCACCCACCAGTCCGAACTCACCCAACGTCCAGGAAACTCACCCACGTCCAGAACTCCACCACGCCCACGTCAGCACCAACGTAGCCACTGTCCAGACTTCGACATGCCACGTTCCGAACTCACCCACGTCAGAACTCACCCACGTCCCGAACTCACCCACTCCGGCGAAGCTCACGCCACGTCCAAACTCACGCGGCCAACGTCAGATTAGTGACGTAGATATCGAATTAATACTAGTATAAATAAACCCAGCGACAGCGGGTCGTCTCACATTTAATTTGTTGAGCGTCTTAATCAACACACGTCAACAGTTATTTTTAGTTCAAGGTAACATAGGGCAGCGAGCGAACACAGGTCGCCTTTAACTAGCATAAGCGGGCATGGTTATTATATAGTGTGACAAATGTCAGTAAGGTAACAGGTGAAAGATTGCACCACGAATATCCAAGAAACCTGAGTCAGCTAGAACACAGAGTAAAAATTAGACGACCGCGCTCAAGGTGACCGACTGGCTCCGAGTCTTATGACAAAGCCGCGCAACAGAGCGCGGGCGTGCGTGACACAGCAGGAGCCTCTACCACCGGTGTCGCAACAACCAACCGCAGGGTCAATCTGTGCCCAAAACGCTTCAGCATCGACGAGAGCCCGAACACGCGTGGTGTTGTAACGCGTGCACGTGGGCAGGAGCAGGTATGCACAAAGCGTGCCGATGACACTTAGTACCAATAGAAGCACTGTTCGAAACCGAGGGAGCTTCGACGAAACTCCCAGTCCGACGACCTCACCATATCTACAAAGACTCCGACCGGCCGTTCATTCTCACGCTAGAGGAAGGAAGGTCTCACACCTTCAGTTGTCGCATAAAATTCTGAGAGAAGGCACAACAGGATTGCCGCAACACCATCCGCACGTG
>NW_014584834.1:0-4450 GCF_000485595.1 Priapulus caudatus
AGAAGCATCAGTAATACATCAGTATATACGAGAGGCATCAGTAATACATCAGTAATACAGAGCATCAATAATACATCAGTAATACAGAGCATCAAAATAATACATGCAATAATAACATCAGTAATACATCAGTAATACAGAGCATCAAGTAATACATCCAGTAATACAGAGCATACAGTAATACATCAGTAATACATCAGTAATACTACACGCATTAGTAATACATCATTAACAGCAGAGCTCAGTAATACATCAGTAAACAAGAGCTCAAGTAATACAGAGCATCAGTAATACAGAGCATCAAGTTAATACATCAAGTAATACAGAGACTCCAGTAATTACAATCAGTAATACAGAGCATCAGAAATAAAGAGGCATCACGTAATACATGCCAGTAACAGCAGACATCAGTAAGATACATCAGTAACAGCACGAGCCATCAGTAATAGCAGATCATCAGTAATCACATCAGTATACACGGAGCATCAGTAATACATCAGTAATACAGATCATCAGTAATAATCAAGTAACACAGAGCAATCAAGTTAATACAGAGCATCAGTAATACATCCGTAATACAGAGCATCAGTAATACATCAGTAATACAGAGCCATCAGGTAAATCATTCAAATATAGCATCAGTATACAAGAAGCATCAGTAATACAATCAGTAATACATGAGCATCAGTAATACATCAGTAAATACAGAGCATCAGTAATACATCAGTAATACATCAGTAAATAGCAAGCATGCAGTAATACATCAGTAATACATCCCGTAATAACATCAGTAACAGCAAAGCATCAGCTAACTACATCAGTAACACGAGCATCAAGTATCACATCAGTAATACAAAAAGCATCAGTAATACATGCAGTAATACAGAAGCATCAGTAATACGATCAGTAATACATCAGTAAGCACCAGAGCATGCAGTAATCACATCAGTAATACATCGATATAACACAGAGCTATCAGTAATACAGAGCATCAGTAAATAGCATTCAGTAGATACGAGCATCAGTAATACATCAGTAGTTTTTGATAACCAGAGCAATCAGTAATAGCAGGAGCATCAGTAAATACATCAGGTAATAGCAGAGCATCAGTAATACATACAGCTAATACAATCAGTAATCAGAGCATCAAGTATACATCAACGTAATTACATCAGTATACAGAGCATCCAGTCATACATTCAGTAATAGGCAGAGCATGCAGTAATACATTACAGTAATACATCAGTAACACAGACATCAGCTAATACATCAGTAATACTATCAGTAATTACAGAGGCATCAGTCAATACAGAGGCATCAGTTAATACATCAGTAATCCAGAGCATGCAATAAATTACAGAGCATCAGTAATTACATCAGATAATACATCAGTAATACATCAGTAATATCACATCAGTAATAACCTACATCAGTAATCCAGCAGAGCATGCGTAATACAGAGCATCAGTAATACAATACAGTAATACAGAAGGCATCAATAATACAGAGATGGCAGTAATATACATCAGTATACATCAGTAATACATCGTAATAGCATCAGTAATACATCGTAATACATCAGAGGCTATCAGTAAATAGCAGAGGGCATCAGTAAGTACATGCAGTTAACACAGAGCATCAGTAAACATCAGTAACATGCAGTATACAGAGCATCAGTAATACATCAGTAATCATCAGTAATACATCAGATAATACAGAGCAACTCAGTAATACATTCAGTAATACAGAGGCATTGGCAGTTAATAGCATCAGTAATACAGAGGCATCAGTAGATACATCAGTAAATACAGAGCATCAGTAATACATTAGTAATGACATGCAGTAATGCAAAGCATCAGTAATACAGAGCATGCAGTATAGCGGAGCATCAGTAATACAGAGCATCATAAATACATCAGTAATACATCAGTAATACATCAGTAAACACAGTGCATGCAGTATACAGAGGGCATCAGTAATACATCAGTAATACAGAGGCATCAGTAATACATTCAGTAATACAGAGCATGCAAGTAATTACATGCAGTAATACAGAGCATCAGTAATACATCAGTAAATACAGAGCATCAGTAATACTGGAGGCATTCAGTAATACATCAAGTAATACAATGCAGTAATACTGAGCATCAGTGAATACATCTTAACAACAGAGCATAACAGTAATACACGAGCATCAGTAATACATCAGTAATACAGAAGCATCAGTAATACATCAAGTAATACAGAGCATCAGTAATACAGAAGCATCAGTAAAATACTCAGTAATAACATTCAGTAATACAGAGCAGTCAGTAATAACCATCAGTAAATACAAGAGCATCAGTAATACATCAGTAAATACAGAATACAGAGCATCAGTAATACATCAGTAATACCATCAGTAATACATACAGTAACAACAGTGCATCAGTATACATCAGTAATACATCAGTAACACAGAGCATGCATAATACATCAAGTAATATGCAGAGTCATCAGTAATACATTCAGTAGTACAGAGCAGTCAGTAAATAGCATCAGTATACAGAGCATCAGTAATACAGACGCAATCAGTAATAGCATCAGTAAATACATCAGTAATATCATCAGTAATACAATCAGTAATAACATCAGTAATACATGCAGTAATACAGAGCATCAGTAAATATCAGAGCATCAAGTAATCATCAGTTAATAGCAATGGCATGCAGTAATACATGCAGTAATAACATCAGTAATGACAGAGCATCAGTATACATCAGTAATACAGAGCATCAGATATACAGAGCATCGAGTAATAGCATAGTAATACAGAGCGGCATCAGTAAAATACAATCAGTATATACAGAGCATCAAGTAATTACATCGTAATACATGCAGTAATACAGAGCATTCAGTAATACATCAGTTAATACAGAGCATCAGTAATACATCAGTAATACAGAGCAATCAGTAATACAAGAGCATCAGTAAAACAGTCAGGTAATACATCAGTAATACTGAGGCATTAGTAAACATCAGTAACAGCAGAGCATCAGTAATACAGAGGCATCAGTAATCACATCAGTAATAAACAGAGCATCAGTAGATACATCAGTAATACAGAAGCATCAGTAATACAGAGCTCAAGTAATACACTCAGTAATACATCAGTAATACAGAGCATCAAGTAATACATCAGTAATAGCAGAGCATCAGTAATACATGCAGTAAATACTACGAGCATGCAGTAATACATCAGTAATACAGGAGCATAACAGTTAATACATCAGTAATACATCAAGTAATACATCAGTAACAGCAGTTGGCATGACAGTAATACATGCAGTAATACATAGTAAGCACAGAGGCATCAAGTAATACATGCAGTATACAGAGCATCAGTAAATAACATCAGTAATACAGAGCATCAGTAAATACATGCAAGTAATACAGAGCATAGCAGTAATACATCAGTAATACATCAGTAATACATCAGTAATACATCAGTAATAACATCAGTAATACAGAGCATCAAGTAATAGCAAGCATCAGTAATACATCAGTAATACAGAGCATCCGTAATACATCAGTAATACAGTCAGTAATACAGAGCATGCAAGTAATACATGCAGTAATACAGAGCATCAGTAATAGCAGAGGCATCAAGTAATTACATCAGTATGAACAAGAGCATCAGTAATAGCATCAGTATAGCAGAGCATGCAGTAAATACATCAGTATGACATCAGTATAGCAGAGCATCAAGTAATACATGCAGTAATACAGAGCATCAGTAATGACATCAGTAATACCAGAGCATACGTAATAGCAGAGCATACAGTAATACAGAGCAAGTCAGTAATATAGCATCAGTAAACAGAGCATGCAGTAACACAGAGCATCAAATAATATCATCAGTATAGCAGAGCATCAATAATACATGCAGTAATACAGGCATCAGTAATACATCAGTAATACAGAGCATCAGAACCACAGAGTCATCAGTAATACATCAGTAAATAACAGAGCATCTAGTAATACATCAGTAACACAGAGCAATCAGTAATTACACGAGCATCATGTAACACTCAGTAATACAGAGCATCAGTAATACTATCAGTAATACAGAGCATCAGTAACTACAACGAGCATCAAATAATACATCAGTTTAATACAGAGCATCAAGTAATACATTGCAGTATATGACAGAAGCATCAAGTAACACAGAGACATATACCGGCTTATACCCCTTTCTCTATTGCTCTTTTCCCTCCCGTTTTTTCTCGCTTATGCCCTCCTGCCCTTCTTTCTCACTCCGTATTCTCGCTTTCTGGCTATATCCGCTTCCTCTGCCTTCCTGTATCACTCTCTATCACGCGCCCGCGCTCCCTCTCACTCTCTCCTCTCTCCTCCCTCAACCCTCAACTCTCCCTGTCTCTCTCTCTCTCTCTCTCTCTCTCTCTCTCTC
>NW_014584835.1:3939-4446 GCF_000485595.1 Priapulus caudatus
CCTCCAGCTACCATCCTCTCTCCTCCTCATCCCCTTCTCCCCCAGCTACCATCGCTCTCTCCTCCTCCTCCCCTTCTCCCCCAGCTACCATCGCTCTTCCCTCCGCTCCTCCCAGCTACCACGGCTCTCCCCCATCCCCGTGGCTACTACAACTTTTCCCCCTCTTCTCCCTCGGCTACAATCGCTCCCACCTCCTCCTCCCCCTCCCCCAAGTAGCTACCACTCTCCCCTTCCCCGCCCCCTAGCTACCATTGCTTTCCCCTTCCCCCTGTCTACCATCGCTCTCTCCTCCTCCTTCCCTTCTCCCCCAGCTACCATCACTCTCTCCTCCTCATCCCCTTCTCCCCCAGCTACCATCGCTCCCACCTCCTCCTCCCCCTCCCCAAGTAGCTACCACTCTCCCCTTCCCCGCCCCCTGGCTACCATTGCTTTTCCCTTCCCCCCGTCTACCATCGCTCCTCCTCCCCCTGGCTACCACCACTGTCCTCCCCCCGGCTACCATCGCTC
>NW_014584836.1:0-3142 GCF_000485595.1 Priapulus caudatus
GTATCAGGTACTACAGATATGTACCCGAGGTACATATATGTATACACAAAGTGTATCACCCTAACCCTAACCCTAATCCTAACCCTAACCCTAAACATACCTCATATAAAAATATAAACATAATACTAAACAACCTAAAACTACCTCGGGTACATATCTGTAGTACCTGATACGACAACGACCCCATCTGCTATAGTAATGGATAACTTAGTGGCGAGGCTGAGAAATTGCTTCACTCCCAGCCCAGTACGTATAGAACCTGTACGAACGCGGCAGGCAGCGGCCGAACGTGATAACAGAACGCAGCGGCCAGCGGCCGAGCGTAATTTGCGTTATCACGCGCGGGACAGCTGAGCGAGGCGGCGGACGAAGTCATTGCACGAGGGGGAGCAGGATCACCGCTGATATTCGATACACCGGCTGATCTACACTAACGTACCGGCACAGGTGGGAGGAAAGCACTAGACGCTACCGGACAGGAGAGCCCGATAGAAAACGAGGAGCAGCTCAACACAACCCCGCATCATGCAGGAGGGACTAAGGAGAGTCTTGAAGTAAACTGGGGCAGCCCAGTCAGTCAACAAAGCAGACGCACTCCGAAATTCACGCGATATTCTTGGACAGGCTCAGACGAGGACGACGATGAAACTCCGCATGTAGCCGGACAAGCAATTCCTGCTTCCAGTGACATGTCACGCAAGACGAAGAAAGAAGAGTCGGATACAATTCTTCGGATTCGGATTCGGATTCGAATTTCGGATTCGGAAGAAAGAAGAGAGCGGCAGTTAATGTAAGCAGGCTATAGTACTACAGCGAGTCTGTACGATACTCCTAGGCCGAGATCTTGCAGCGTAATCATGTCTCCCACAGGCCTCAGTAGAATAATATTGCCGTGAAATAGCACTATTTCCCCCTTTTTCCGTTGTGGTGTTTATTAGCTCTTGATACATATACATATATACATCAGTACTCTGTTATAAGAGCAGAATAATTCCTTATAGTAACGATTAGAACTATTAGTGAGTCTACGGAAATATGAAAGTTCATGTTTAATTTGAACCGTTTGTGACTATCTCTACTACTCTACTAATTCTCTACTACAAGTAGGGGGCCTACAGAGTTTGTTAGTAGTTAGTACAAGTACAGTAGACAGTTATAAGTTGAGTTATCCTGTTTGTGTTAGTTTGAGATTTGTAGAATTCTATTGCTTAGTTGACTGAATATAAGCCACATAGAAGCGTGTTATGCTAGTGTTAGGATGAACATCGTATTATAAAAGGCTTAGAATACCAGGTACAGGAATGTAGGTTTAAAGAGGTTATTTTCATAACAGTACTTGACAAAACCATGACTACGATTCCACGTTAATTATACACACAGAGACTGGACTTTATATTAACCAGGGTGATTCCAACTCCGTATAAGTAAAGTTGAGTTTCTAATTTGATATTTAGCAAACGTCAAATTGAAATCATCTTCGTTTAAAAAAAAACGGGAGCGATTGTAGTGTTTAACCCTGAGGTCAGCTGAAACGTAAACTAACCGTTCTACGAACGTAAACAGAAAGTAGAACAGAAACGTATTGCGTATACACTGTGAGGGGATTGGCATGAGCTTGTCAATACAGCAGCATGGTGGTTGGAACCGATTTTATTGTGTGAGGTATCGTGACTGTTAATTAAGTTTAGGTTTTGCAATTTTATTACGTGCCCTGCATTCGATGCCACTCCACCATTCTAAATCGTTTCTTCTATTTTTCACAGTTACTTGAAATTGTTACCATAATCCATACATCACTATATGTTTCCAAGCTCTCAATTAATCATGGTACATCATAATAATAAATTATGATAATAGTCTATTACACTATTCTAACTGCCAGTTATCATATTATAATGCCTACCCTACCCCCATCGTTTCACAATTCAAATATATGGCAGTTCTATGATGTCACAAAAATGAGCAACCCATTTTAACAAGGTACAATTCTTCATTCTGTGATTTACAATTTGTTTGTGCACAACGGTTACAGCTCAAACGCTAGTCCGACGGCCCAATAGTCCAAAAACCCACTAGTCCGAAAGCCCACTAGTCTGAAAACCCACTAGTCCGAAAACCCACAGGGGATGGGGTACCGATCTATATACCTAATATGTTTCATTCATTAATTAATTAATTTTTAATTTTAATTTTAATCTTAATTTTAATTTCTTTTAAATTTAAATTTTACTATATAATACTGTAATACATGCGTCACGAAATGACGCAATTCGTTAGAAGTATATAATTTTGGTTAACCCTTCCACACAAACACACAGACACAACACCGCCAATCATACAGACTGGACCAGGTACTAGTTATATAATTCATATGAATACTGACAATAGTAAGTAATACTGTAATACACTAGTAATACTAGTGATAGTAATTTCCATGAAATATTACTATTATTCAAACTATTCACTGACAGTGACAAAAGACATTAAATGTACTTGTTATACGAATGTTACGCTAGTACTACTAGTAGTAGTAATTTAAGCTAGCTTTTTCAAGATAAGCCTCTTTACCAAAGCCATTTGCACTTCCATATAATTTTGAAACGGTCCATTTCTGAAATTTTCGCTAGAAAGGTGACCACAAGTATGGTGGTCTAGGACTGCCATAAGGAAAATTAAAAAAATAAAATAAAATAAAAATAAATAAAATGAAAATGAAATGAAAATGAAAAAAAATGAAAATGAAAATGAAATAAAAATGAAATGAAATGAAAATGAAAAAAAAAGAAGAAAATGNAGACACGACGTCGATTTCCGAGTGATATGTGAGTCATCACAGTATAGATCGTACGTAGGTACATATAGTACACAGGTCGTAGTATACGTAGATACGTGAGTCATCACAGTATAGATCGTACGTAGGTACATATAGTACACAGGTCGTAGTATACGTAGATACGTGAGTCATCACAGTATAGATCGTACATAGGTACATATAGTACACAGGTTGTAGTATACGTAGATACGTGAGTCATCACAGTATAGATCGTACGTAGGTACATATAGTACACAGGTCGTAGTATACGTAGATACGTGAGTCATCACAGTATAGATCGTACGTAGGTACATATAGTACACAGGTCGT
>NW_014584836.1:4142-4444 GCF_000485595.1 Priapulus caudatus
GTATACGTAGATACGTGAGTCATCACAGTATAGATAGTACGTAGGTACATATAGTACACAGGTCGTAGTATACGTAGATACGTGAGTCATCACAGTATAGATAGTACGTAGCTACATAGAGTACACAGGTCGTAGTATACGTAGATACGTGAGTCATCACAGTATAGATAGTACATAGCTACATAGAGTACATAGGTCGTAGCAGGGGTAGAAATGAACTTTTGAACACGGGAATCCAACGGACTCCCTGCCCTCAAAAAGAGGGAGTCCGTAGTCTGACGTTCAAAATTAAAGATTTGCTG
>NW_014584837.1:0-2957 GCF_000485595.1 Priapulus caudatus
GTGTGTGTGTGTGCGTGTGTGTGTGTGTGTGTGTGTGTGTGTGTGTGTGTGTGTATGTGTGTGCGTGCGTGCGTGCGTGCGAGTGTATATATTCGTGTTCGTGGCGCTATTTGGTTTGATACGGCGTTCACGTTGTGATTGCTTGTCGTAGTTGCGTGCTTAAGCACTATTACTTTAGCACTATTACTTACCTTTCTTACCCTGCACCGATGCACTTCTAACCTACCAAATAATTTGCATTTACTTCAAAACAAGATCGTGTCATATTCCTAAAAAATAAAATCCGATACCCTTACAAGATCTAGCCTCCATATCTCTCATAATTGTGCAGGAGTCCGGTGTGCGCTGTCTAATCAAGCCGACTTTCATAATTGCAGTTTGATCGTCCTTAATTGATTAATGGATAATGTTGCTAATGAGGGCTGTTGTTGTTGGCAATCTTCTACAATCACGACACCTGTAAGGCCACTGGATGAACATACGTGCGTACGTTCATGCCTGTATGCGTACACTGTACCATTTCATAGGGAAGTTAACGAATATGACGTGTAAGATACGTCATCTCATCAGTCATTCCTTCGCTACGATTCACTATTGGATTGCGTTTCACTCCATGATATTCTCATGATGCAGAGCCGTAGTGGCCTCCCAAAAAGTGCCACTGCAGAAATATGTATCCAATGTGGGGGGTTCTGGGGGTACTCCCCCAGACAAAATTTTGAAATGTAGAGCCTGGAAATGGCATTTCCTGCATTTTCAGGCTATGTTGAAGCAACCAATTTCTGCTCATATTTAAAAGGTCAATTTGCGTAATGTCAAAAGAAATGTAGCCTAAAGCTGATGTTTGACTTAAAGTAATCTAATATATTTATGAGTATGCATAATAATAAAACAATTATTTACAAATTGCTATATACTATCAGTAGCATAGATTTTGAAAATAAGCCTATTATTCAATGCGGCATTTTTATACTTTTCACTATTACATCTGTATTTTTTGAAGTTTGAATATTGAATAGGCCACATTGTCATAATTAGATACACATCCAGAATGTTTTTTCTTCAAAATAGTGCCACGGCCATGCCGTGCTGCCGTGGCCGGCCCACTAGGCCTGCATGATGTTTATAAAAGCGATTATGTGAAAACTGACACAGACACAGACACAGACACAGACACAGCCACAGACACAGACACAGACACAGACCAAGACACAGACACAGACACAGACGACAGACACAGACAGCACCCACAGAGCACAGACACAGACACAGACACGACAGACAGCAAGACAGACACAGACACAGACAGCAGACCGAGCACACGCACACGGACAGCACACACACACACCACACACACACACACACACACACATGCACACACACACACACACACACACACACACACACACACACACACCACACACACAGCAGCGCGCGCAACACGCACACACACACACACACACACACACACACACACATACGATAACACAGCACACACACACACAACACCCCTACACACACACACCACACACACACACCTACACACACAAACTGTGGTGTACAATGTGCATGCGTGTATGCATTGCAGGTTTGATTTGTATGCATGCGACTCGATCACGTCTCATCATAAAACTGGAGAGAACTCTAGAGAGAAAAAGTCATTATTGTCGATTACCTATTTGACTAAGTATCACGGTTTCAATCACTTTGCCTTTCTCTGTGTGCTGTGTCAATAAAGCCACTGAAATGATTTCGCTGATTGACCGTTGATGTGCGTGCGTACACGTGCATCGCCGTGGAACGTACAGACAGCCAGGAAAACACGCACGTGAGGCCAGTCAGGCTCGCTACTGTGTGCTACTGCCGCTGTTGCTGCTGTTGTCTGTTGCTGTTGCTCTGCTGTTGTTGTTATTGCCGAAGCTGTTGTTGTTGTTGCTGTTGCTGTTGGTTGTTGTTGTTGTTTTGTTGTTGTTGTTGTTGTTGTTTTCTGCGTGTCTGTGTTGTTGTTGTTGTTGTTGTTGTTGTTGTTGTTGTTGTTGTTACTGTTGCTGCTGTTGTTTTTGCTGCTTGATGTTGTTGTTGCTGCTGCTTTTTGTTTCTGCTACTGCTATTGCAGTTGGTAATGTTAATTATTGCTTTTCTGTTGTTGTTGGTGGCGTTGTTGCTACTGTTGTTGTTGTTGTTGTGTTGTTCTTGCTATTGCTTTTGATATTGCTGCTTCTGTTGTTTCTACTCCTCTCTTCTCCTCCTCCTCCTCCTCCTCTCCTCCTGCCTCCTGCTGCCCGCCGCTGCTGGCTGGCTGACTATTGCTTGCTGCTGCTGTTGCGTTTGCTGCTGCTGCTGCTTGGCCTGCTGCTGCTGCCTGCTGGCTGCTAGTGTTGTCACTATTGTTTATGCTGATGACGAGGCTCTGCGCTAATACGATGCTGCCTGTGGCAAAGTGGCCGCATTTCGTGTTTTTGAAAAAATCAGCATGCGTGCAATTTTCGTGTATACCAGGTTTAATAATCGGATCGAGAACAATCGGATTATGAAAGGCTCCGTGACGGCTCTGGCTGCCTGCTACTTGCTGCTGTTACTTCTACTCTGGCTACTTTCTGCTGCAATTGCTACTACTACTACTGCACTGCACAGCTTACTGCTAGCTGCTACTGCTACTGCTACTGCTGACTCTACCTGCTACTGCTACTGCTACTGCTACTTGCTACTGCTACTGCTACTGCTACTGCTACTGCTACTGCTACTGCTACTGCTACTCTACTGCTACTGCTAGCTGCTACTGCTAGCTGCTACTGCTACTGCATTACTGCTACTGCTAACTGCTACTGCTACTGCTCTGCACTGATACTGCTTAGTTGCTATGGCTACTGCCCCGCCAGCCGACAGCACGGTACGCGCCTGTCGTGCGTGTGCGTGTGGCTGGTGTGTGTTGTGTCCGTTTCTGTAGCTGGTCGCTT
>NW_014584837.1:2982-4444 GCF_000485595.1 Priapulus caudatus
TCTCTCTCTCTCTCTCTCTCTCTCTCTCTCTCTCTCTCTCTCTCTCTCTCTCTCTCTCTCTCTCTCTCTCTCTCTCGGTCCGTCTCGAGCGGGAAATGAAAGGCGCTGCCGCGGGAGACGTGTAATGGTGAACGCGGCGTGGCCGATGATTACAGTCTATCAACATCGCTCGGACGCGAAAGAGAGAGAACAGTAGTCTAGCCATCGTGCGATGATAACGTACAAGAAGCTTTTTAAAAGAAAGAGAAAGAGAAAAAAAAGAGAAAGAAGTAGCGAAAGAAATAGAGAGACAGAAAGATAGTTATTGTTCTCTATATAATTATCCTTTATCCGATTTCAGCTAGAATGCACGACCTTGTGAATCGATGCAATCCTGTGCATCTTCATCATCAATAGTAATAACAATAATAATAATAATAATAATAATAATAATAGTAATAATAATAATAATAATAATAATAATCGTCATTATCATTATGATCATCATTATCATCATCATCATCGCTATCATCATCATCATCATCGTCGTCATAGTCATATTCATCATCATCATCACCATCATCAATTCATCATCATCATCATCATCATCATCATCATCAATTCATCATCTTCATCATCATCATCATCATCATCATTATCAATTTATCATCTTCATCATCCTCATCATTATCAATTCATCATCTTCATGCGAAATTTATTAGAATTCTCATACGCACATGTACACGTCCTGCAGCAAGTTGCATGATGACACGCTGAGTCGCTAACACATTCCTCGCATCGCCGTCCATCGTCTATTAGCTCTCATCAATATCGATGAGTCTCGTGGGTAGATAGGAGAGTTGTAGTGCGGTAGGTAGACGTTACACGTGGGCTTACATTGTCGCGATGCGCCAACACAGATACAGATACCACGGTGTGTGTTTGTGTATATTTGTTTGTGTGTGTGTGTGTGGGGAGGGTGTATGTGTGTTTGTCTGTGTATGGGGGGAGGGGTGTATGCGTGTTTGTTTGTGTGTGTGGGGGGGTGTATGTGTGTGTGTGGAGGGGGGGGTGTATGTATGTGTGTACGTGTGGTGACACAGCTGTCATAATGTACGTGTGGTGACACAGCTGTCATAATGTACGTGTGGTGACACAGCTGTCGTAATGTACGTGTGGTGACACAGCTGTCATCATATACATGTGGTGACACAGCTGTCATAATGTACACGTGGTGACACAGCTGTCATAACGTACGTGTGGTGACACAGCTGTCGTAATGTACGCGTGGTGACACAGCTGTCATCATATACATGTGGTGACACAGCTGTCGTAATGTACGTGTGGTGACACAGCTGTCATCATGTACGTGTGGTGACACAGCTGTCATAATGTACGCGTGGTGACACAGCTGTCATAATGTACGCGTGGTGACACAGCTGTCATAATGTACGCGTGGTGACACAGCTGTCATAATGTACGC
>NW_014584838.1:0-4442 GCF_000485595.1 Priapulus caudatus
GAAGGAATAGAGAGCTTAGGCGATAGTGGCACGAGTATTAGAGAAATTAGTTAGAGGGACGACGATTATAGAAGCGTCCAACAGCACATTGAATAATTAACATCGCAACGCTTAGAAGATTGGTAATTATGCCAACGGCAGATGGGCGATTAGTGTAAAGGTCACAGACGGTGTTAGATTGTAGCGAGCATGCAGTAGAGTGGGCTAAAATAATTAGCCACTGTTACGAAGCAACGCATGCAGAATAAAAGTTACCAGGGACAGTTTGGCAGCCAGCCAAGGGCCAAAGGGTTGGGTTTGGACACAGTCCAAACTAGGGTCCCTGTATACAGAGAGTTGCGCCATGACGAGTCGGGAAAAACCGGTCACGTGATCGCTGGACGCCATGTTGTTTCTAAATGGATCCACACTGCTGCCGCTTAAGTACAGCGCTGTATGGATACGCTGTACAATGGTCCGTAGTAATTAATTAGACTAATCGTGCTTCAATAAACTCAAAATTTACAGAGATTATAACTGAGACATGTGTCTATGTGTATCTAGATTTCTAGAACTGCAAAACACATGTTACAGCTGCGAGCGAGTGGAGAGTGGAACGCATTTATCTTGTGAATTACAGTTGTCATTGTTCTTCTAAAATGACTTGCTGCTGTGCTTATGGGTGCAGTAATCGGTCGGAAAAGGGTTTCATATGTGCCGATTCCCAAGAAATCCGGAAAAAAGAAAATTGTGGGCGAATAGAGTTGGAAGACTAGGGTGGAAACCCACTTCATCATCCAACCTGTGTCAGGTTAGTACATAGTCCCTTGCATGTATTTTGATGTGGTGATTTGATATGGTGAGCATGGTCAGAGCATTTATCTTGTGTATTACAGTTGTCATTATTCTTCCAAAATGACTGGCGTTACATTTCTAGAAATATAGATACATATAAACACATGTGTTATCTATGATCTCTGTGATTCTTGAGTTTATTGGAGCGCGAGTGGTTTAATTAATTAGCAAGTATCTACGCGCGGTATCGCACAAGTTAATATACGCACGGATATGGGCGGTAAGAAAGTGTACAATTAAACTATCATATGGCGCGAACGATTTGAGTTACATTTCTAGAAATCTAGATACACATAGACACATGTCTTAGCTATAATCTCTGTAAATTTTGAGTTTATTGAAGTACGATTAGTCTAATTAATTACTACGGACCATTGTACAGCGTATCCATACAGTGCTGTACTTAAGCGGCAGCGGTGTGGATCCATTTGGAAACAACATGGCGTCAAATCCTGGGTTGTCGCAACTCTCTGTATATAGAGACCCTTTTCCAAACTGACGTAAGATAGACCAGGTGGTTACTCGTCATACTAATGTCCGACGCCGAACCAATAGGGGAGATGGCCAAAGCGGATGGCGAGGCGAGAAGAGACGCGCCCAACGAGAAGGGCAGGCCCACGGGTATAAAAGGGGACGCGGAGAGAGAACGTGGCCGGTTATGACGACAAAGTGCTGTGCGAAATAAAACAACGTTTTTCCTGTGACAATCCTACTGCTCGCTTTATACCCGACTTGAATTTATTCAACGCTACAACAGCATTATCGCACCTGTCATTTCACGTGGACTCACCCGTTGAACTCATGTCTATCTGCCATCCCGCGACCCCGGCTCGCGAAAGGAGGAGGAGGAAGGGGGTCGCAGTTTCCACGCACCCCACGAGAAATGTGAATACATGACATGATTATTGGCAGCTACCTTCCCAAAACACATTTTGGCACGTGGCTTTACGCAGCCTCAGACACGCAAACACACACGCACGCACGCACGCACACAGATATGCACGCACGCACGCGCGGACGGATGCGCGCACGCACACGCACGCAGACACACACACACACACACGGAAGCATGAATTGATAGATAGATTGATTAATAGGTAAATAGGTAGATTGATAGATAGAAAGATTGATTGATAGATATACAGATAGATAGATTGATTGGTAGATACACAGATAGATAGATTGATTGACTGACCATTCGCAGTTAGTTAATGTTTTCTTAATTCTGTGTACACACAAGATTTATATCTCAATAAATGCGTAAAATGATGTTAGAAATATTGTAGGTTGTGTATTCGTGTACGTAGTTCGTTCTGAAGAATATAAAACGCGAGCTATAACGAACTTCAGCAGTAAACCCGATTCCTGCAAACTTTTAAATTATTACGGTTAGCAATGACAGAAAAAAGAAGGAAATGAGACCGACCAGCTCACATGCGAAATTCTGGAGCAACTCTATTTGCATCGCTATGGCAACGGCATTGCCGTGAAAGATTTATTTGATTACAAGTAGATTGCTGCCATGTAAAGTGTGCAAGTACTTCATTATCAAAACAGAATCCAAGACAAATATATTGCATGTAGAAATTTTTGAAATTACACGAAAGTCTATCATTCATTTATTTGAAAAATACATATTAGTTTCATATCGGCAATTCATTAAGTACTTGTGATATCACAATAATTTACAGCAAGTGATACATAAATAAATATATATTTAAATAAAAGTATGAATAATTGTAAATGTAATAATTAAACTAATTATTAATTAATTAATGCACATGCAGTCACTAATAGCTGAAGGTTTGAAAGCTGCATTCAGTCCGTAATTTCTAACCGGTTTTCTTATCGCAGGTGTGAGACAGTAGTTTCCAAGCTCTAATAAACGTGAGTTTTATATCGTCTACAATGATAGGCTCCGCTTCACTGATCATGACCGACTCCTTCATCTTCTCCCACATCTTCTCCCACATCTCCTCAGCGCTGAGCTTTATAAGTCCGCTTTCACTCACCAGCGTACCGCTATCAAGACGTTCCAGTAACTCATCCACGTGCCGCTCACGCAAATACGCGACCGGCACGTATGAGATTGTTTTACCGCTGTCCTCGGCCAAAACATTGAAATTATCAATATATGGATGCGGCATGTTGCAATTTTTTGTACACGATTGTACGTACTTAAATATTTCAAGCACGATTACTGGGAACGGCAACGGATCCTCTGGGTTGAGTGATGCGACATAAAGCAGCGCAAGTTTTAGGAGATAGGAGTCGATCACTTTCCTAGGCTTAAAGCGAGTGGCGATATACAGCTGAGTAACGTCTATGTTATATGCACGTGAACGTGTAACGTCACTGTCTGTAAACTCATTCTTATTCGATATAATATTTCTACACTTATAATAGCAATCATGTACTCGAGGATCAAGAAACGCCTTTGCTGTGATTAGAGCATTGCGATAAACTGAATCAAAACTTTTGATCATTTCGTTTTCCGCTACTGCCGTGCAGACGGACCAGCACGTATTATCTGAGTCCACGCCAGGCTTGGGTACCACGTGGTAGTGGTCATCAGGAAAGATTGTTGCGCCAGCTGGTTTGCCCGAGATTCGTACTCCCGGCGTGCAATCTACCGATATAGGTAGATATCTCAAATGTACGCCGCCCACAAATATCATAACAAATTTTGTGCAAATTTTGTTCCATGCCAAAATATTTTTTCTTAGTATTTTGAATGAATGCCCACCGTTTTTCATGACTTTTGATACAGCCTGGCACAATAGATTAACAAATTCTTCCTTTAGATTTACCGAAATATGCTGGTCTGATTTTTCCTCGCGAATTGTTACAAAGCCAGCTGTATTAAGTTTTGTGTTTTCAATAATTAATTTTTCTCGATATCTATCGATTTCGAATAGGAAGTCGTATTCGTTCGGCAGACCAGCTTTTGTGCGGTTATCCGTGCTGCCTATCAAAATGGGCGTGCAGGAGAAGTCACTGTCTAAGACTTTCATCTCCTTGCAGACTCGCACCATCAGGTCTAGCACGGCGTCCCGCATTTGATCGCATTCCCCCTGATGCTCTAATCTTCCCAAGCCTGACGTCTCCCATATATCAGACAGTGACGTCACACCACTGACATTACATTTATTATGTTTTAGCTCCCAATAACAATGGCCGGGCAGCTCACTGACAAAGTATTGGTGCGCCAGTATAGCGCCGGCGGATTCTTTATGACCGTCGTTGATGGTGCCCTCACGGTTGCAATCTATGGCCGCCTGGTACGCTGTTTGTACGTCCTCAGGATTCCACGCCTTTATTTTATCCAATAATTTCGTCACAATGCTTGCGTGACCGCCGTAGGCAGCCCACGCCAACACCGTCCTGCCATCGTTACTGCGACTCTCCTCCACACGCTTTACAGCTGCTAGTAGCTCCATGGCACACGATGTATGGCCGTTACTGGCAGCATGCATCAACGCCGTCCGGCCATCTTTGCCCGCGTGATCAATGTTAGCGCCTGCACCTAATAACGCTTTGACCGTATCAGTATGACCGTAAACAGCCGCTACCATTACTGCGCTTCTGCCCTCAACGTCCACGTGTTC
>NW_014584839.1:0-1654 GCF_000485595.1 Priapulus caudatus
CTCCTTCTTGTCCTCCTCCTTCTTGTCCTCCTCCTCCTCCTCCTCCCTCTCCTCCTCTTCCACCTCTTTCTTCTTCTTCCTCTCCTCCTCCTCCTCCTCTTCCACCTCCTCCTCCTTCTTGTCCTCCTCCTTCTTGTCCTCCTCCTCCTCCTCCTCCCTCTCCTCCTCTTCCACCTCTTTCTTCTTCTTCCTCTCCTCCTCCTCCTCTTCCACCTCCTCCTCCTTCTTCTTCTTCTCCTTCTCCTCCTCCTCCTCCTCCTCCTCCTTCTCCTCCTCCTCCTCCTCCTCCTCCTCCTCCTTCTCCTTCTTCTTCGTCTTCTTCTTCTTCTTCTTCTTCTTATGCTCCTTCTTCTCTTCCTCCTCCTTCTCTCAGCCGCCTTCTCCTCATCTCCCATCTTCTCCTCACCTTTTCAATCCTCCTCCTCCTCCTACTACTACTACTACTCCTCCTTCTCCTCCCCCTTCTCTTTATCATTCTCTTGATTCTTCTCCTTCTGAATCCCTCCTCCTCCGCCTTACGGCACCTCATCGGCCCGCCATTCTTCCTCCTCTTCTCCTTCTCCCTCCCTACCTCTTTATCCTCCTACTCAACATCACACATCTCTCTTCCAAGCTACTTCCTCTTCCACAAACCAACACACACCCAACACACACACGTAGAAACATAAGCACGCACGCACGCACACGCACACGCTCACGCACACGCTCACGCACACGCTCACGCACACGCACACGCACACACACACACACACGCACACGAACACGAACACGCGCNTGTGTGTGTGTGTGTGTGTGTGTGTGTGTGTGTGTGTGTGTGTGTGTGTGTGTGTGTGTGGGATGTACTGTACGTAATGGGAATGTACGTAAAGTCTTGATTAATTGTAGACATAACATGATTCGCGGCTAAGTTTTGTTTCATTGATGTAAACATTACACTGATGTAAAGTGTAATATACCAAACGAGACCGCACACACGCAGCAGCCGGGCACTCACAATAAGCACCTGACTCCACGATAAATGACGCACACCTGGCTGCACACCTGATATAATTAGTTTCACATGAGATGCTTACTCAATCGTTTACTAAACAATAACCAGAACGCGACATCGTAGTTATTAGTAAAAACAACAGAGGCCACCTGAGCGCCTCGCGTAAATTCCCGCCCAAAGCAAATAAATCTTTACTACGTTCGACCAATGCGAACTTTCAATGACATTGGTCCGCTAAACTATGACTAAGCGAAATTCACAAACAGGTTATATTGACTCTTACGCGCAAATAGATGAAAAAACACTATTTAACGACAAAGCTTCTGTTACTCATGCGGTGGCAGTATCACCAATATGTATTATCAGCGGTAGCTGTCAGCATTTCACACTATGAAAACTGCCACTGTAGGTGTTGTTTTCCCTCGCACGAACCCTTTTTCTCTCGTTGTCTCTCCCTCACTCGCTCGATGTACACACACACATACACGCACGTACGCACGCACGCACGCACGCACGCACACACACACACACACCTCCACACACACACCTCTCCCAACACACACCTCCCCACCCCACACACACACACCACCTTCCTCACACACACCTCTAGAGAGAGAGAAACGAGAAAAATCGTAGCAAATGACGATGAGAGCAGACGAGAAC
>NW_014584839.1:2557-4441 GCF_000485595.1 Priapulus caudatus
GAGAGAGAGAGAGAGAGAGAGAGAGAGAGAGAGAGAGAGAGAGAGAGAGAGAGGCGGGGCTGTCATTCTTTCTACGTGAGCGGCGCTGCGGCTGCGGCTTACGTTACCAGGCGATACACGCGTGCGGCGACGTTTAGCGTGCGCGCGAATGCCTTCGCAGCACTCGCCATTTCAAAAGAGTTGTTTCTTGCCGTCGTCGTCTTTCACGGCCCATTTGAGTCGCGGTCTGCCGCCGACAATCACGTGACGTGCCTGCCGGCAGAAGTACGTCGTCGCTCGCGCGCGTCGTTCCCCTAGAGACGGACCAGCAGATCTCGCACGTTGCTTGCCGCATTCTATGGTGCCCATGCATATGTACACGTATTGCGGCTCCGAGGCGTTGCCGTCGCCGCTACGCTGACGCGCATGCGCAGTTCTTGGACGCGTGCGAAATCGGATGCCGTTTTCTGTCGCGAGACGAAACGACGATAGCGCCGCGGCGCGGTGCCTTGACTTACTAATGTAGACAAGTTCGGCAGATGAAGCGAGCAAATGATTTTCACGTAGCAGCGGCAGTAGTAGTAGCAGCAGGAACAACAACAACAACAACAACAACAACAACAGCAGCATCAATATCATCATCGTCATCATCATCATCATCATCATCATCGTCGTCGTCTTCGTCATCGTCATCATCATCATCACCATCATCATCGCCATGGTCACCGTCATCGTCGTCGTCATCATCGTCATCGTCATCATCATCATCATCATCATCGTCATCATCATCATCATCGCGCGATGTTTCCAGCACCGCACGTACACGCAGCCGGCGCGCGGAGGCAGACAGCCCGTCTGCAACTATCGGATTTGCCGCACGGTCGACGCGGCTTTTTGTCGCGGCGTGAGATTGATTCGTACGATGCGAGCCGACCAGCGAGCGGTTCAGACGCAGTTCACGCGTTCGCTTGGCCTTGCTAGACGGTAGCAGCGTCTCTTTCTCTTCCTCTATCTCTCTTTATCTGGTATGGCTGTCTCTCTGTCTATCTATCCATCCATCCATCCATCCATCTATTTATCCATCCATCCATCCATATATATGTAGGCCTATATATATATATCGCTCTCTCTCTCTCTCTCTCTCCTCTCTCCTCTCTCTCTTGTCTCTCTCTCTCTCTTCTCTCTCTCTCTCTCTCTCTCTCTCTCTCTCGCTTGCTCGCTCTCTCGCCCGCTCTCTCTCTATCTCTTTCTAAGCCTCACGGCATGCAAGGCTACTAGACGAAGCATCACATTGGTATCAATATAGGCAGCGCCGGCTGCATGCCCGACTAACGGCAATGCGTGCGCTGCGTGCGGTGCGTGCGGTGCGCTGAGTGGCGTGCGTTGCGTGTGTGAGTACGTGCGTGCCGTGCAGTGTCATGCGGTCGCGATGCGACCCACGACCCGCTCGTTTACCCTCATAGCGATAGACCGATTCGAGCGTACTCGCATCGGCTCGCTGTTATGTCGGTCGCTATGGCGTTACGGTCTGTCCCGACGACGAGCGATCTGACGGCGAGCCGACTGTGACGTCGCCGTTTGCCGACTAACCCCGCGAGATTCGTGTCAGCGGCCGCAGTCGTTAGCGTAAACACGCGGAGTGTTTGTATATCATCGTGGAGTATATATATATATATATCATACGGTCCATGCGGTTTCGTCTGCGGTGACACGCCATTCTCACATAATTAAGAGGCGGGTACTCTTACAAAGAGCAAGAGCGGTGTTTTACACGGAAGCCTGGTGTTGTTCATACGTCATAGCAGTATCACACGCTACGTGCGAAGGATCCCAAAGCCTTTTCTGGATCACCGCCTTTTGGGTCAATAAACCCAAATCTCCCCGATCTCTCTCGAGCTCCTCCGA
>NW_014584840.1:0-522 GCF_000485595.1 Priapulus caudatus
ATCTCATCACTCTCTCTCTCTCTCTCGCCGAAAATCTATTCCCATCATGACACAGGCTAAAACCCAGAGCGCATGCACGCATTCACGGCGCAGCGATAGAGCGAGCAAACCACCGTACGCGCCCGGGCCTGGCCGATTTACACGCCATCAAAATACGCTGCAAAGACATCCATCCCTTTGTTGTCTCGATTTATACCGGTTGCTAATTTCAGAATACGACCATCAAGCGTCTGACGAGCTGACAGCTTTACGAGACGGAAACTTGTTACGACAGAGCGGTTATCTCACCACCGATTTTTAATGCGCGCCCCTTACCTGGGCGACGTCTGCCACAGAGAGCCATCGGGTACTTTGCAAACTACCTGTCCTCGATTGAGCGACGCTTAGAAAAACACGTTTCGCCGTACAAAGAACCAGGCAAAACATCATTCCGAGAGTAAAGTCTGCGATGACGCCCGCCGACTTATTTCTAATTGTTCGGTAACGGTTTCAGTTCTGTTTATATACAATATATATATATAT
>NW_014584841.1:0-2484 GCF_000485595.1 Priapulus caudatus
TCGTCTCTCTCTCTCTCTCTCTCTCTCTCTCTCTCTCTCTATATATATATATATATATATATATATATATATATATATATGCGTATGTGAGTTCGTGCGTGCGTGCGAGCGTGTGTGCGTGCGTGCATGCGTGTGTGCGTTCGTGCGTGTGCGTGTGTTGGTGGTTACAAGTGAATGCACGCTATCGCTTACCGATACAACACCCCCATCAAAAAGCTAGGCAAAGCAGTTACGTTTGCGCAAAGGATGCGCTCGCTGTGTTAGATGAAGTAGACTCGAGACACGACTGGCGTACAGAGCTAATGAGAAGACCCCGTTATCGCGGAACGTTGGTTGAACAGGGTTGTCCGCGACCTGCCCTGAATTGAATGACACAGTGATTTACTGTTTGAAAGATAACAGGGATTAAGCGTGGAACACGAAGGTAAGAAGGGTGTAGACTGGAGAAAGAGAGAGAGAGAGAGAGAGAGAGAGAGAGAGAGAGCGAGAGAGAAGAAGAGAGAGGGAGAGAGAGAGAGAGAGCGAGAGAGAGAGAGGGAGCGAGAGAGAGAGAGAGAGAGAGAGAGAGAGAGANCCATCCTGGTACTAACCAACGACCCCCCCTCTCCCCATCCTAGTACTAACCAACGACCCCCTCTCCCCATCCTGGTACTAACCAACGACCCCCTTTCCCCATCCTGGTACTAACCAACGACCCCCCTCTCCCCAGCCCGGTCCCAACCGAACAACCCCCTCTCCCTATCCCGGTTCTAACTAACAACCCCCTCTTGACACTTTTCCCCTCTCTCTCTCTCTCTCACTCTCTATCTCGCTGCCGAGCTGTTACACACATTCGAGCTTGCCGGTGAGTCGGTCTTCCTTTCCGCCTCCGCTAAAGGAATGTTGCCGTCGGTGGCAGCGGGGTAGGGAGAGAGAGAGAGAGCGGTGACTGGCACGCAATAACGTAGATGCACAGTGTGTCGGATGACACGGAGGCATAGCGAGAATGGCTGCGAGCAAAAAAAGCCAACTGATCGCGGGTTGACAACCCCAGGGAGCAAGAGATGACGTGAACGACCTGCGATCGCGTGTATGCTTACACTAGCCATTAAAATACGGATGGTTCAACTGAAATGAACAAATGGTAATGAAGTGAAATGGTAAATGGAATGGTCAAATAGTCAAATGGTAAATTGAATGGTCAAATGGTAAATGGAATGGTCAAATGGTAACACTCAAACAATGAATGAAACAATGGTTTCATTCAAATGGTAAACAAATTAGTTTAACAATTTGAAAACAATCGATCCGGAAGTGATTCTATGCCATGAAAAGCTCTTAGGTCTGAACGGCAGTGATATAAAAAACAAAACTTACTTAGCTAGAAAAACGGGGTTAAAAGCGAACTACACGTTAAATTAAATTAGGTAAATAGTATGTGATACTTCGGCAACAATAATAATAAAAATTTAACCAAACCTATATGACAACATGGCCGCTGATGGTTAAACTGCGAAGTCAAGAACAAGTCGAAATAATTTAAAAAATTGAAAATCGGGCTAAAAAAAAGTAATGAAAGAATCTAATATTTTAAAACGACAAACAATGCAATCGCCTTACAACGTGTAAGGTTCCCTTTACTTTCTCCACACTTTCTTCTGCTATCCTATCCATATTCCTCTTCCTCTATACATTATTCCATTCTCTACCTCACCCAGCTTCCCCTACTCTACCTTATTCCATTCTCTACCTCACCCAGCTTCCCCTACTCTACACAGTTATATATCGTCACACAGTTATATTGTCACGCAGTTATATCGTCACACAGTTACATATCGTCACACAGTTATATCGTCACACAGTTATATCAGTAGTGAATAATAACGGACATCTATTATAATCTATTATTATTCACTCCTGGTTATATAGTCACATACACATATATTGTCTGCTCGCCGTCACGTGCCGGCAGAACCGCCGATTGTAGTGTCGAACATATAGTACGTAGACAGTAGACGTAACAGTTGTGTAAGCGGTGGCAAGTATGGTTTTATTAAAGACACGGATAAACAGCGCGGTCAAAGCAGTGTGCACGTACCGGTTAGAAGTTGCCGACCCGACGTCTCTCTCGTTTCTACCAAAACCCGTCCTTTTTAAACCGTCCGCCTCCTCGTCGCGACCTGTTTATACTTAAACTAATTTATGACGTGGGTAGTGGATATAATAACCGGTCGCGACTAATGTCTGATGGTACCAGGTAGGAGCGCCGATCAGCGTGGACGTTGCCTGCTTAATGATGGCCGTTTGATAAACCGCGTCGCATTCTTGTTGAAGTTAATGTGTTCGTACCATTCTGAAATGCATTCTGTCCACGCTGAATTATGTGTGCTCTTAATTATGTAGCTATTCTAAAATGCATTCTGTCCACGCTGAATTATGTGTGCTCTAAAGTATGTAGCTATTCAGAAATGCATTCTGTCCACGCTGAATTATGTGTGCTCTAAA
>NW_014584841.1:4158-4439 GCF_000485595.1 Priapulus caudatus
CTCTCGTCTCTCTCTCTCTCTCTCTCTCTCTCTCTCTCTCTCTCTCTCTCTCTCTCTCTCTCTCTCTCTCTCTCTCATTCATCTATCTATCTTACCACTCATTCCCCACACACTTACTCTCTCCCTTTTCTCTCTATATCTTTATCTCTCTCCCTCCAGATTTTGTCAATTCTCTACCCCGCCACACCCCACACCCTTCTCCTCGCTCTCTCGATCGCTCTCTCTCTCTCTCTCTCTCTCTCTCTCTCTCTCTCTCTCTCTCTCTCTCTCTCTCTCTCTCT
>NW_014584842.1:0-4438 GCF_000485595.1 Priapulus caudatus
CTCTCACTCTCTCTCCATCTCGACACACACACACACATGCATGCATGCACGCACGCATACATGCACACACGCACATATATGTATACACCCCCTATTCCTCACCCTCTCTCAAACACTCTCACTATATGCTGCTCTGCTCTATATATTTACTCTGATACATGCCCACAAGACACGCTCTTCCCTAAGACACAGACAGGAACTACTCACTGTGTATTGCTGGTCTAAATGATAAGCATGCATACTGAATCTTGCTCCAATCCCAGCCTCATGACTCAACACTCTGGCACCAATTATCCCTTTTCCATCTGAAAACAGATACCTTCAAAGTGACAGAACACGTATAGAGTTGGTTGAAATTGGTAAAAATTGTTAAGTTTGGTTCTGCCAACCACATGTCTTATATCGATCATTGAATTTGGCACAAGCACGATTATATCTATATATTGCAACTGACTGAATTAGATTTGCTTGTGCTGTAATAAAAATAAAAATAAAGTTACCTATGATCAGACATTCCTCTTTTGCTTCCTCTTCATTGTAGAAGTCATCATCTTGGTCGTTGCCCACATCGTCATCATAGTCTAGTTCTTCTTCTTCTTCTTCTTCTTCGTTGGCGTCCTCGTCGTCAGCGGCGTATCCTTCTTCATTTTCATTTTCTTCTGCTTTTTGTTAATCTTCTTCTTCTTCTTCTTCTTCTTCTTCTTCTTCTTCTTCTTCTTCTTCTTCTTCTTCTTCTTCTTCTTCTTCTCCATCTTCCTTAAGTCACTAGCCGATATTTAGCTGGAGAAAGAGATTTACCTTCTTTGATGTGGATTATCTAGTAGAGCAGCACTCATTTAGCTATGTTTCTCCTTCACTCCAATTTTGTTATGTTCAATGCTGTGTTCAGTCCATCTACACTATATTAGACATCTTCACCGTAACCCTGGCACGGGAGGCTAAACAGGTGCTATGCCTTGCCTAAGGACAACCTGCAGCTAGGGAGGCAAAGGAAGCTTATCTCCTCACTAGTGACAAAGTCACTCCCTTCTCCAAGCAAACTTACTGGGATAAAATGCCTTGCTCATGGGCACAAGAGAAGTGATCAAGGTTGGACTTTTCAGCCTGAAGTCCTGAGCGCCACACACTTGGCTACTGTTCTTCCCAGGTGGTTCTTGCATGGCGATGACGCTGTCTCCATAAGTAGTTAACGTCTCGTAGGCGCCAAAGTCCCCGGCGCGCGAATCGCGTGAGTGCGATGCCACGGGAGCGACCAACTCCCCAAAAATTTAGTCCCAAAATATGGCAGCACGTATAAGATTGTAGCTAGGTAGATATATAACCGCTATATATCACATATGTATTTATATATACACGTACACTGTATATTATATACCCTTGTAGCTAGGACATGAATATTATAATTGCGGTGAGTACAGTTGCGCACTACGCACGCCCTACGTATCGCTAAAACCTATGCGATTGTGCCAGAGTAAACCTGCGAGCCGGACACCCCAACCCTAACTCCCACGCTCGTGGGAGGGGGGAGGTGTGATTTCCCATGCTCTGACCAGCTAAGGTGTTGTCTCACCCCCCTGGCACACAAGAACGTAAAATGATCCTGACCCACCCTCTGAACTTGATTCCTAAATGGCGACTGTCGTCGGATGCCACGCGCTGGTGATTGTCACGATGGTGCTAGCCCTATATTAAATGCTTAATGTAGGGGCGGTGCCCGCATCCGCGGCCGGTGCATCACTACCTAAGGTACAGAGTTGCTATTATATATGTATGCTTGTACGCTGCTGGCCAATCGAGCTAGCCAGATTATGTGCACGTGCTGAGAGGTAGCGGTTTGCACCCTCCATCCGTTAACATTTATTTACAAGTAAACACCAATTGGTGTTGGTCGTAGTGGAGTTGGAGATGAAGTTAGCAGCTCATCACTGGATCATCTCTTTGCTGTTTTTGTTAGTCTTTGTTGATGGATCTCAGATGGAGGGAAGCATACACTCAATGGTTGGTAAAACTAAAACGACAACTTGTAGTTTGGGTGAAAGAGGAAGCTCACCCTCTCACTATGTATGGACTTATGAAAGTCTCTCCCCTTCCATAGGATATATACATGTGTCGTACATGTCTGCATATATATCATGGAATCAGGTATCAACTTGGTTGGGTAGTCTTCGTCTGTGGGCCAGCAAGGTTGATGTGATGGTGAGTCATGAGGTTGCATGCAACTGGTATTAGAACCAAGCAATACTCTTCATTTTTCTTGACTGGTGACGAAATTCCGTCCATTGAGGTTCCAACTCTAAAGCTTGTGTTCCGGATTGGTCCAAGGTGACATTTCGACCCTGTAGTGAGTCGATAGATAGATCTGCCTCCATATGATGTAAGTTGGACAATGCTCCGATTAGTTAGCTTCGACTGTGACGAACATGTCCCAGCACACCCCACTACTGTGTGCCCATCTCTGCTGTCTACCATTGTACCAAGATGTCTCTCCAGTTGTATTCCTTATAGTAGCACCCGTCACATGTGAGATTGTCTGTACATTGCGCAGCCTGTAAATCACAGAAGTGGATTAGTAAAGAGCGTAGCTTATCGTCCCGTCTTACACATGCTGCTGCCAGTTATTATATTAGAAATTCAATGTGTCACCAGGGTTCAGTAACGCCCACGCTTCAAACCCTAGCACACAGGTCACCAGCAGCTGAATAACCAGCATCGTAGTAACTAATACTGTTATTGTTTTATTGTTTTATTTGTATTGTGTAGCGAGTACCTACATTTTTTTATTTATAGCATTAATGAGCAAATAGCCTACATTACTGTTTTACCTGAAGGATATCATGCCAGAATTTAGCAACATTTTACAAATTTGAAATCGATAATGCACGCGTGAACCATGACATTGACAAAAACACTTCGGACATCATTCACGATCTGCATTATAGTCTGTTCAACAGCTACTATGCGATGCCGCACACTACAACATTTTTCGGACAAGCAAGACTCAGTGAAACAGTCTTATCCTTATTACTTTGTAGCGATATGTTCTTTTAGACATGTTTTAGCGATAGATGGCGCAACCGTGCAGAATACGCAGGGTGTATCAGCTGATTTTGTTTATAAATCTTCACGTGGAAGTTTGACACAACAGTTTCGGGCGGCGCGGTGTTGTTGCGTGGTTCCTTGAGAATTGAACCTCATCCAGGGCCGGACTGTCGATCGCGAGCACCGGGAGTTTTCCCAGTGGCCTGGCCTGCTATAAGTGGCCTGCCCAAAAATTGTTTTTTAATAAATTTGCGGCCTGCAGGCCATATCTATATATATATATATATGTGTACTGCAGGTAGGACAATCTCTAAACTTGGCTAGATACTAGACAGAAGTAGCAGAAGGTAATGCGGTGTGGCTCGCTGGGAGATTTGACATCGACGCAACATTCGGCAAGCTAATCTTTGACCTATTTACAGCTGGTATGCCCCCCACGCACGCACGTTTCATTTCCCTTGTTTATTGAAGTCACACTCCTTCCCTATTATCTACTTGTGATACTAGTGAGTAGTGTCTGTCACTGACTTTTAGTGATATGAATGTGTTTGTATGTACATCCAAATGATTATTACATTAGTTATTCAGGAATGTTCCCAGAAAATGTTGAGTGCCAGGTAATCAGACATCAAATCTCCCCCCCCCCCAGATTTTGTACGGGGGCCGTGTTAGCATGTACAGTAACAGTATCAATTGCAAGCGGCCAGCGTAGAAAATCGCGCAGTGTGTCCTAGGCTTTATGAATGATCGCTAATAATTGCGGCATGTGACATAATTTAGTACATTTTTATTACAACAAAATGCTCAAACAGCATATAAGCACTTTGTTGTTGAATGATTTCTACAATAATTCACTCAATGGACCATTCGTAAATGATGATGTCCTATTTGATGTAATTTTGTTCCGGGCGAAAGACGGCAATTTTTTTCGAGTGCCATTTGGAAATCCAAAGTAACGGGCGGCACCGCCCGGTGTGGGAACATCCCTGATTATTTATTATTTAATAAATATTGGTTAAATGTTGGTCCTTGCGCCGTCTCCCTTCTTAATGATATGTATCTTTGTTTTATTTGAGGTTCATAACAGTATATTGTACCAAGCAGTTGTTGGCTCATTAGTTTGTGATTCACATGCATTAAAATTCACCAGAATGCATGGAATAAATTCTTTTCCTGGTGGGGGAGTCTAGCCAGGGACCCCCAGACCCCTCGCTTAAAAAGTGGCCTGACTGGGGCTATATTTCCCGGCCTGAATGATTTTCCCAGTCCGACCCTGACCTCACCTCAAGACAGGCAGTAGCATTGGACCGCTAAAACTTCATTATTGACTCTTATCTTTTGTTGTGTTTCTGTGTGATTTTTGAAAAAAAATTGTGAGGGCTGGTAAAAACTGCTGTTA
>NW_014584842.1:7428-8573 GCF_000485595.1 Priapulus caudatus
GTGAGGTAGGGGCAAGGTAGCATGAAGTAGTGGGTAAGGTAAGGAGGAAGTGAGGTTAGAGTTAGAGTATAGAGGGTAGGGTAGCGTGAGGTAGGGGCAAGGTAGCATGAAGTAGTGGGTAAGGTAAGGAGGAAGTGAGGTTAGAGTTAGAGTATAGAGTGAGGCAATGGGGGGTAAGGTAAAGTTAGATAACAAACTGCATGAGGTAATGTCAAGGTAGTATGAAGTAGTGGGTGAAGTAAGGAGGAAGTGAGGTGAGGTTAGACTTAGAGTATAGAGTGAGGCAATGGAGGGGTAAGGTAAAGTTAGATAACAGACTGCATGAGGTAATGTCAAGGTAGTATGAAGTAGTGGGTAAGGTAAGGAGGAAGTAAGGTGAGGTTAGAGTATAGAGTGAGGCAATGGAGGGTAAGGTAAAGTTAGATAACAGACTGAGGTAATGTCAAGGTAGTATGAAGTAGGCGGAAGTAAGATGAGGTAACTGGGAAAACACGGTAAAGTTAGAGGAAGCTAGAGTTAGCTTAATGTCAGGTAGGCTGAGGTCAAGGGTCGACGATGGTGGAAAGATGAGGTTAGGGTTAGGTAGACTGAGGGAAGGGTTGAATAGAATTAAGTTAGCATTGGGCAAGGTGACAACAATATTAGGCAATATAAAATTATACATTCATCGCGTTATAACGGGACTACACTGTACCTGTTATTATTATTATTATTATTATTATTATTATTATTATTATTATTATTATTATTATTATTATTATTATTGTTATTATTATTGCTGTTGTTGTTGTTAGCATTAACATTATTATTAACATACTCATCATTATCATCATAATAATTTATCTTTAGAAGTTAGACACATCATCGATAGCATGTTCGATTAATAATAAAAGCAAGCAAATCGAATCTCTAATGGAATCTTTTCGCTTATTGTTACCATGGCGACAACCGCGCATGCGCACATACCGGATAGATGATTGGCTAAACTGTTGAGCGTCTTGCACGCCTTGACGTCGGCCGCGGGGTTTCTGCAAGTTAAGACAGGGGCTAATCAATCACGTGATTATCGGTGACTAGTGGACAAACAGGATGTCGAGGGAGGGAGGAGGGAGGGAGGGAGGAGGAGGAGGAGGAGGAGGAGGAGG
>NW_014584842.1:12013-12423 GCF_000485595.1 Priapulus caudatus
AGGGTAGAGTAGCGTGAGGTAGGGGCAAGGTAGCATGAAGTAGTGGGTAAGGTAAGGAGGAAGTGAGGTGAGGTTAGAGTATAGAGGGTAGGGTAGCGTGAGGTAGGGGCAAGGTAGCATGAAGTAGTGGGTGAGGTAAGGAGGAAGTGAGGTGAGGTTAGAGTATAGAGGGTAGGGTAGTGTGAGGTAGGGGCAAGGTAGCATGAAGTAGTGGGTAAGGTAAGGAGGAAGTGAGGTTAGAGTTAGAGTATAGAGTGAGGCAATGGGGGGTAAGGTAAAGTTAGATAACAGACTGAGGTAATGTCAAGGTAGTATGAAGTAGTGGGTAAGGTAAGGAGGAAGTGAGGTTAGAGTTAGAGTATAGAGTGAGGCAATGGGGGGTAAGGTAAAGTTAGATAACAGACTGAGGT
>NW_014584842.1:13933-14424 GCF_000485595.1 Priapulus caudatus
CTCCCCCTCTCCCCCTTCCCCTATCTCCCTCTCTCTAGCGAGGCTTACATTTCGTGCAGTGTCCCCGTACGTTGACAAAGTTGTTGCTGGTGTCGCATACACATATCTTGCGTCCGTACGTCAGCTTACAGATGGCGTGTGTCGGACACTGGTGATCCAACACACATTGTTCGCCGACAGATGCCGCTGCGATACGGGTAATGATGGAAGTGTTGTTATATGGAGAGTGTTGTAACTGAGCATAGATGAAGACAGAGTGATATGTGAGTAAGGTGGCGTTACAGGGTAGAATGTCGTTCAGGCAAACGTAAGGAAGAAGTAAGGTTACGGTAGAGTGTAGAGTGAGGTAAGGGGGAGAAGTAGGGAGAAATTGTAGTGTAAGTGTAAAGTAGTGTGAGGTAGGGGCAAGGTAGCATGAAGTAGTGGGTAAGGTAAGGAGGAAGTAAGGTGAGGTTAGAGAATAGAGTATAGAGTGAGGCAATGAGGGGTAA
>NW_014584843.1:0-609 GCF_000485595.1 Priapulus caudatus
TAGGGTTAGAAGACAATCAGACGTCTGTATAGGCAATCAGTCGTACAGCCTCGTCTGGCAGCGCTACGGTACCGCCTCGAGAAAGAGAGAAATTGAGAGAGAGAGAGAGAGAGAGAGAGAGGGAGAGAGAGAGCGAGGGGAAGAGAGTGAGAGAGAGAGAGAGCGCGAGAGAGAGGAAGAGAGAAGAGAGAGAGAGAGAGAGAGAGAGAGAGAGAGAGAGAGAGAGTAGAGAGAGAGAGAGANTTTAGTAGGGGATCTACAATAGTGTACAATAGGGGGAGACTGGGAGAGCACTGTAGGAATAGTAGGGGAAGTACAATAGTGTACAATAGGGGGAGACTGGGAGAGCACTGTAGGAATAGTAGGGGAAGTACAATAGTGTACAATAGGGGCCCCCTATTGTACAATATTGTACTTCCCCTACTATTCCCACAGTGCTCTCCCCCTATTGTACACTATTGTAGATCCCCTACTAATCCCTACAGTGCTCTCCCAGTCTCCCCCTATTGTACAATATTGTACTTCCCCTATTATTCCTACAGTGCTCTCCCAGTCTCCCCCTATTGTACAATATTGTACTTCCCCTACTATTCCTACAGTGCTCTCCCA
>NW_014584843.1:2229-4437 GCF_000485595.1 Priapulus caudatus
CAGTGGCACATACCTAGCATAATGTGGGGTGAGTGCCTCCCCCCCTCCCCGGGGTTTCATCTCCTTGGTATATGTTGCTCCTTGGTTCCCTGCAGAATTTTTTTTTCTTCAAAATAGTGCCACGGCAGTGCCGTGGCGGCCACTACGGCTCTGATATACATGTTATCAAGAGATAATAATACATTAGTATAATACAATAATACGTTACAATAATAATAAGGCTGTAGCACGACCGCCTGTAATTGGTTGTCTCTACTGAATTGCTGGTCACATGGTCACAACTACACAGGTGGGCATGTACCCAAAATAGAACAATAGAATAATTGTGGTTCTACCCCTTTTCCCTTGCTAATTGCTTATATTACTGTGTACTTATGTGGTATTACACTTTGCCTACTTCTGTCTGTACAATTTTACTCGTAGTTTAAAAAATTTGATTTTATCAATGCGAAATTTACGTACCTGTAGTTGGTAAATTGTAATCATGTTGAGTAGCAGATAGTTAATAAGATATTAAGCAGAATTTATATATTGTACTATATGTTGGGGACTTTATATTATATCATTGGTGGGGCTATCACTGGGGAACAATATATTTGATACTTAGTGAAATTTTGTGGTTTTTATAAAATGTATGCAGGCAAGTAAATTGTGATTGTATTGCAGCCGTGTAACCTACTGAATTGATTACATTTGTTTTAAAATAGAAATAAATGTATTGTGACTCTTGATCGTGGAGTTTGCTTGAGTGACTTGTTCGGTTTATTTATTTTATATTTTCATTACAACACACTACCTGCCTGCCTTCCATCTTTACAACATGGACAACGATTAATACTTTTACGTTTCCTCGAGTATTGTACGTTCCATTAAGTCATTTTACACTGCATAGTGGTAGGGATTTCATAATGACGTGTACCCCGATGACTTCAAAAATGGATCGAATTGTAGTATAGTAGTAGAATAATAGTAGTCGTCCTAGGCCATTCGTAGTTACAAACACAAAACTTGTAAATATGTTGTTCTTAATAGGCTTCTAAATGAAACCGTCATGGCCCTTACCCTTCTTCCTTTCAATGGCCACAACTTTCCCTCTTCCCATGCATGTACCGAACATCGCCTGCAGCATGTGACCGTGATGTCTCTACATTGCAGGGCGTGACGTACTACATTGCACGTCCCCTCGCTGTGATGTCTCTACATTGCAGGGCGTGACGTACTACATTGCACGTCCCCTCGCTATGATGTCCCTACATTGCGGGGCGTGACGTACTACATTGCACGTCCCCTCGCTGTGATGTCTCTACATTGCAGGGCGTGACGTACTGCATTGCACGTCCCCGCACCGTGATGTCTCTACATTGCAGGGTGTGACGTACTATAGTACACCTCCCCTCGCCCGCCGCTTCTTACCGTGATGTCTCTACATTGCAGGGCGTGACGTACTACACTACTGTACACCTCCCCTCACCTGCCGCTCCTGACCGTGATTGTAGCATTGAAATACGGGTGAAATAGGGTTGAAATACGCCGTATTACATGCTGTCTCTACATTGCAGGGCGTGACGTACTGCGGTGAGTCTAAGGCGAGCACGCTGACGATGGGTAACGTACCGTGGCACGCCGAGGTCATCACCTTCTCACAGCGCCTCGCCGCGCTGCTGCCATGCTATGAGCTGGCAGCCGAACACGAGCACTCCAACTGTATATTGCTAGCTCACACAAAGGTACGTGTACACACGCACGTACGCACTCCAACTGTATACTGCTAGCTCACACGAAGGTACGTGTACACACGCACTCACGCACTCGCGCAACCCAATGTGACAAAGGGTTATCTTAAATCATCAAAGAAATATTACTTTAAATAAAGAAATGTGAAATTGCAAAACTTTAGGTCACAGGGGGCATGGGGAGTACCTTTGCCCCCTACAGAAAATTTCCTGCGTACGGCCTTGGAAGGTACGTGTACTCGCGCACGCACGCACGCACGCACGCAGTCCAACTGTATACTGCTAGCTTACACGAAGGTACGTGTACACGCGCACGCACGTAAGCACGCACGTACGCGCGCACGCACGCACGCACGCACGCGCTCCAACTGTATACTGCTAGCTCACACGAAGGTACGTGTACACGCGCACGCACGCGCTCCAACTGTATACTGCTAGCTCACACGAAGGTACGTGTACACGCGCACGCACGCAC
>NW_014584844.1:0-3803 GCF_000485595.1 Priapulus caudatus
AGAGAGAGAGAGAGAGAGAGAGAGAGAGAGAGAGAGAAAGAAACAGGAGATAGAGAGAGGGGGAACAACCGCACTCATGCACACACACACACACGCACGCACGCACGCACGCACGCACGCACGCACGCACGCACGCACGCACGCACACACACAGCATTTCGATATTTCAGCAGACAGGGACATGTAAATGTACCTGTGCCCACAGTCTGTGTCTAAAATGTAGCAGGTGGAGACAATCAATTCGGATATTTATTATTAATGTGTGTGGCTACCTGCAATTAGGCCACGATCGATCTAACCGTGGGTTGGATCAGTTGGAAGACGTCACCGTTACACTGCGCAGACAGGAGCGCGTCTTTGTTTCTAATCCCCTGCCACGTTTAACACAACGGCAATAGCTGTCGATTGGGACCACCGCGGTGATGGCACGCATTATTGTGCCGGCTAACTCTTTGTTCCCGGCACTCGCCGTAGCATATCGTAAAAACGCTGGTAACTACGTTCAATGATTCGATCGAGGTCGTCTATGGATGACGTCACTGATGACATTTTGTTCATAATGCTGTGTGCCTCTAGAGTCGTGCAGGAGCATGTTTAGCAGCATCGCAGGAGCATGTTTAGCAGCATCGCACGAGCATGTTTAGCAGCATCGCACGAGCATGTTTAGCAGCATCGCACGAGCATGTTTAGCAGCATCGCACGAGCATGTTTAGCAGCATCGCACGAGCGTGTTTAGCAGCATCGCACGAGCATGTTTAGCAGCATCGCACGAGCATGTTTAGCAGCATCGCACGAGCATGTTTAGCAGCATCGCACGAGCATGTTTAGCAGCATCGCACGAGCATGTTTAGCAGCATCGCACGAGCATGTTTAGCAGCATCGCACGAGCATGTTTAGCAGCATCGCACGAGCGTTGTGGTGATGCTGGGAGCTTCGTATGATTATCAGCTTCTAATGCGAGCAAGGGCGTGAGGCGAGAAAACCGCCGTGAAACGCGAAGATGTCTTTATAATGCTTTCCATGTCTACGCGCATATACCCTACTAGTTAGTCTCGTGACGGGCGAACAGCTATCGTTTGCCGTTGAAATACTATCGCTGCGAATACGCGAGCTTCGTGTGTGGGCCCCGGCGTATAATGATGCAGATTTATAGCGAAATGTGCGTGTCTAACAACGGCTAATGGCCGTCGGAAGGCGGCCGGGCATTATTTGTAAATGGCTATAACACGTAGCTAGAAGGTCGCGCGCGTGTGAATTGCACGAGATGCGTGATTCCTAGCTTGCTTCCTATGCGTTGTGCTCGTCGGTGTTATTATTCGTGTGTATAGGTCGCGGCTACTCATTGAGTAGGGGCTGCTAGCATCCCTACCTAGGCCTACTATCAGGTCACGTTTCTATGACATCAGTAAACAAGTCTAAGCGTCACGTGTCACCAAATGAAACCAATCAGAACCAAGCTAAGCCTGACCTAACAAAAAGACAAGACGAAACCTGTCCATACCATACCATACCATACCATACCATACCATACACGCATACCAGTACATACCGATACCATACGCATACCATTACCATACCATACCATGACCATACCCATACCAACCAATACGCATATTATACCATACCATACCATACATACCATACCATACCATACCATAGCGCCTACGCATAGCCAATAGCCAATACCCATACCAATACCGATACCATGCATAACCATACCATACCATACGCATACCATACCATACCAATACATACCATAAGCCAATACCATACTATAGCCATACCATAGCCATTACGGCATATCCATAACATACCATCCCATACATACATACATACTACATACATATCCATACATACGATACATACCATACCATACCATACCATACCATAACCATACCATACGGATAGCCGTAACACAAAGAAACGGCAAAGCATAATTATATATGCAACCCAGTCACCACGAACAAAAACAATTAAACGCAAGCCAAAAATCAGCCAATAAACAACAACTATAAAACAACTAACTACCTTGCGCCCCCCCCCCAACTTAAGCTCAACTCAAACCACTTTCAACTGGAACCAATATTATTAATATATATTATACGAAACCAAATCAAAAAGCACAGAGCCACAAGTCTCGCTATACTGGCTATTCGTCCGCGGTTACCTTTTTTCGTGATGTTTTTGGGGGTTGGCGGGACGGCGACGCACGCGCTCGCCGTGTTTTGTTTTAATCATCGCTACGCGTTCTCGCCCGCGCACAAAATTATTCATGACCCAACAATTTGGTCAACTGATTTAGTAACGGCCAAGAGCGAGGCAGGCTCGGAATTGCCGATTCGAATTGTTTCAAAATTGCGAGGGAGGGGTCTGCGTAAGATGGACCTAAATTAAGTCGAGTGAGCTAATCTATAATTAATTAGCAGCGAGAGCCAGGTGTGTAGCGCACGGCGCAGCCGGCCAGGCTATATAGCACTCGCAGGCTACAAGTTCTCCGCCAATGTTTTCTTTTTTTATGCTTTTTGCCTTTCTATCGAAATCCGTGTTTTGTTATTAACTTTCATACGCACGCAACGAATGCTGTGACGCGTTGCTATCTGACGCACGTCCAAGAGCACCTCATCTTCGCCATAAGTAAACCTATAGATGTCAATCCGTCCTAGGGCCTCGTTTTATGCAGGGGCGAATAAATGACAAATTTTGTCGAATTTGTCATTTATTCATCTCTGTTTTATGAATGCTACGGGTGACTTTCGAGCAGGCGATGGGTGCGCAAGCAACGCAAAGAAAAATGTCAAGATAGGGTATAAGGAGGAACTTTGGCTTGTCACGCTCACCGTTTGCAACGCTTGCGGGTTACGGGGATATCCTCGATGGTGGATGCATCGAGAGCATTTTCGCAAAAGCTGATTTAACATACGCTCTAATTAGACTACGAAAAAATCATCGCATTGTTGCCGCCGAGTAAGTAAAGAGAGTGAGAGTTGAGTAAGAAATTGGAACTTGGAATTTACGAAACGTAGGATGTTTTTCGGCGGTGTTCATGTGGATCGGTCTCGGCGTAATATTACTTATACGCGTTCGTATAAAAAAGAGAATAGTTTTTATAGCGAGAATCATGGCGAACGTCTCCGGCAGACACGCAGCCACTTATAAAGGATCATCTACATGTATCTGAATACGCTCATAGTCGATACGACAGCGCTGAGCCCTCGGGCAGCAAGTAGCGCACATTAAAAAGTGCTATTAATTTTCTGATGGCGCCTGATGGTTCAGTCCTGGTGGTCCTTTCACGTGGCTCCACACACATTATTTCTAGTTCATAAGCTCCATATTTTTAATACTGTTGCTACTGAGATAATGTATTTATGCCCGATAGAAGGCAAGCCGCATATTACTACTACCCGATATGAGCTGGGCAAATAATAACGCCTTTTCACCAGTCATCTTGTTCGCTTGTAATCGATGTTTTCGCAGCTTTTTGGCCGCTAACTGTTCATAGAAACTTTGCAATAGATGAGCAGGACATGTGGTAATATTGCCATCACTCGGGGGTGGGGGGCGCCATGAATAGCCGAGCGGCTGAATATAGATCACCGCCGAGTGCCCTCACCCCGCGGCGCCGGCGGCTCGCGGGCGAAGGCGGCTGAGAAAGCTTCCTTCGAGTGGCATGCTGTTCTGTTAGGACGCCGCGATGACGTCGAGTAAACGGGCTTCATTCGTCGAGTGATGTCAACACGCAGGAGCGGGAGCTCGACAAGGCGAGCCCTGTAACCACAGACAGCCACTATGCCGCGCGCAGC
>NW_014584844.1:3828-4437 GCF_000485595.1 Priapulus caudatus
ACATCGCTCTCTTCTTTGATTCTTTCTCACTCTCTCTTTTTCTCTTCTTAACCGCATTTGTTGTAGGCAAGTTTTACGATTCCGATTTTTTTATCCCTAGAAGTCGCGCAGTAATTATTCCATCTGAATTCTCTCGATTGGCCAGATCTGCATGATTACATCTGCATGAAAAATACTACGACTAGCATTCCCATGGATTGTTTATAGCGGAGCAGCGTTCGCATGACGCAACATTTCCTGTTTGCAAAACACACGGCATTATAATTTCTGACATGGTCCGACGTGATCTGAATACGATCACTCTTCAATAATAATAAGCTCTCGTAAAATCTACACTTCAATGTAATAGCCGAAGCACGAATCGCCAAGGCAGCGCGGATAGTTGTTTTTTACGACCGGGCTCCTGTTGTTAATGGTGACGTATAAGCCAAGTGTAGCAGATCGGGGCTCCTCACCGTATACGTAACAATACCCTGCATTCAGGTAACGCCAGCTATAGGTATAATGTTGGCGATACGCGTTAAAGTATCACATTGCTAATGATTTTGGGCGATACCAGGACACGCCACTGCCGCAGCTACTCTGTAGACGAGTTGCGGGATATATATA
>NW_014584845.1:0-485 GCF_000485595.1 Priapulus caudatus
TGTGCGTGTTTTAGTTTGTGCGTGGTTTAGTGTGTGCGGGTTTTAGTGTGTGCGTGGTTTAGTGTGTGCGGGTTTTAGTTTGTGCGTGCTTTATTGTGTGCGGGTTTTAGTTTGTGCGTGCTTTATTGTGTGCGGGTTTTAGTTTGTGCGTGCTTTATTGTGTGCGTGTTTTAGTTTGTGCGTGGTTTAGTGTGTGCGGGTTTTAGTGTGTGCGTGCTGTAGTGTCTGCGGGCTTTAGTTTGGGCGTGCTTTAGTGTGTGCGGGTTTTAGCGTGTGCGTGCTTTAGTGTGTGCGGATTTTAAGTTTGTGCGTGCTTTCATGTGTGTGCATGAGGGTGTGTGTGTGTGTGCGTGTGCGCGCGCGCGTGTGTGTGTGTGTGTGTGTATGTGTGTTTGTGTGTGCTTAGTGTGTGTGTCTGTGTGTGTGTGTGTGTGTGTGTGTGTGTGTGTTTGTGGTGTGTGTGAGCGTGCTTCGGTGTGTGCGTG
>NW_014584845.1:1862-2309 GCF_000485595.1 Priapulus caudatus
AATTGACATATTTGTCATTATACGCTCCGGATATAAATGTATACATAACATGTAATGTGCATATATACATGTATTTATAGTAAGGCCCGTATCTACATAATGAACAAGAAACACCTTTTTTTGATATTGTGGATTGTGGCCAACATCTGTTCCTCCAACAGAAATGCAACAACACCAGCCCGACAAACCTCAGCGGTATCTTTGCGCAGCCTCCCCGTAGTTCTGTGTTTCTGGCGGCGTCTGCCTTGTATCCTAGCAGACGTAATTAATTAGTGCTGTAAACCTACGCCACCATAATATTGAGATTGCTGCTCGCGAGTAAACACGGGGAATGCAAACTATACGCACGCAACACGTTCCCTCTCTCAATTCCGGGGTCCCTATCTCGTTCGCGCTCTCTCTCTCTCGCCTCTCTCTCTCTCTCACTCTCTCTCTCTCTCTCTCTCT
>NW_014584845.1:4129-4437 GCF_000485595.1 Priapulus caudatus
AGGAGGAGGAGGGGGAGAAGGGAGAAGCTGGTGGAGGAGGAGGAGGGGGAGAAGGGAGAAGCTGGTAGAGAAGCAGGAGGGGGAGAAGCTGGTGGAGAAAGAGGGGGAGAAGCTGGTGGAGAAGGAGGAGTGGGAGAAGGGAGATGCTGGTGGAGGAGGAGGAGGAGGGGAGAAGCTGGTGGAAAAGGAGGAGGGGAGAAGCTGGTGGAGAAGGAACCCTCCTCCTTCTCCACCACCTTCTCCCTTCTCCCCTCCTCCTTCTCCACCAGCTTCTCCCCCTCCTTCTCCACCAGCTTCTCCCCCTCCTT
>NW_014584846.1:0-738 GCF_000485595.1 Priapulus caudatus
CGATGACATTATGCTGCTCAAAAGTTGGGCGACACATACGACCTGCACCTCACTATAAATTAATTGTCAGTCGGGAAGATGGTGAAAACAAATTTCTCAAAGGCTACAAAAACCAATTTGCCACCATTGAAATTAAAAGCCACAACGGACCATTAACGCTTGTTGATGGCGAATTAAGTGACGATGATTTACGTTTTGCTTCACGTATAGCAACCCGCTTCAGTCAAGGTCGAGACGCAGAAAGCGTTACCGTAAAAGTAACGCGCACAACTGGCGAAGAACAGCAATTTGATATACTGCCAATGCCCGCATCAGAAATTAAGAAGGAATGGTATGTTTAAGCATTACCTAAAAAAGAAAACACTATGAGCCACTATACTCTAGAGGCGAAAAATTCGCTTTGCCCGATGCCAGTAATAAAAACTCAGAATAAAATTGCTGAGCTACAAACCGGTGACACGCTAGAAGTGATTTGCACCGACCCTGGCGCACTTAGTGACATACCCGCATGGTGTCGTATAAATGGCCATCTAGTAAAAGATAGTCGCGAAAACGATGATGAAGTTATTATTCTAATAGAAGTTAACCAAACCTAATATCAGCACTTAGTGCGTAGCGTACACTGGCTCCAAAAACTTGTTGGACATAAAGCATTCACTACCTGTACGAAAAGCTACCATCGAAACACCATATTCGCTCACGATTTTTAACTGAACAATTTCTCTGGTATATTTAATT
>NW_014584846.1:1738-2390 GCF_000485595.1 Priapulus caudatus
GCTCGATAGTATGCATCGCCCTCTCCCCTTTAAATCATTCTTTAGCGTACGACTAAACTCTGGCAAACCCTTCGGGCTTCCATTGCCAAACACTTCACATTATCTACTTGTTTAAAATAAACTTTTGAACTGCGGCAACTTTTCTAACAACTGGTCGCTGCATATCAATGTATCTCGGCATATCGGCCACGGCTTTTATCGCTTGCTGCTGCGTTGCGTAGTTACCGGAAAGTAGCACGTATTTTTCTTTACCACTTTCATTTACCGAAAACTGCGACAAGCTTTCTTTCAAATAAAAGTTATAGCTATGCGCAACTTCATACAAGACATCCTTATTATCTACATAAGCTAACTGAACAACATAATTTTCTGCTGGCAGACTAGCAATCCAGCTTTCACTGTGAATTACATTATCATTACCAATATTACTGAATGGTGAAGATTGATTAAATCGACCTTCAACACTCTGCACTTGGTCATCAAGTGTCGTCATTTTAGCTTCAACAACCGCAACTTTATTTTTATCTCATCTTGCAACGCTAGGTTAAGCTCGTCAACTTTCGCCTCAAGATCAGAAATAGAACCATCAACTAAAGCTCTATCGCTTGTTTGAACTTGCTGAATATTCGCAATTTGATTATCTACTTTGTCG
>NW_014584846.1:3390-4435 GCF_000485595.1 Priapulus caudatus
CTGTTAGCTCTGCAGACGAAATTTCGAGTGTTGTTGCACGACGAATAATAGCTTCATCAACAGACTGTAGTTTAATAATTTTAGCTTTATTCGATTGCACAGAGCCTTGTATAGTTTCCGAGGTTTTCTTGCTGTCATCACTTAAACGCTCAATTTCAGACACGACGTTTTTTTCTATTAACATCATACTATCAGTTGCTGATTGAATCTTATGACCAAGCATCTCATTAGTTAGTTTTGACGTTTCAACCAACTGATTAACTTTAAAAACAACTTCCTGATTTTTTTGTGTGAACTCATGGGACTGCTCAATACTAGACTTCTCTAGATTTTTAAGCCCAGTAGCTGATTGCACTGCAACCGTACTAACATCACCATTTATCTTTTGTATATCGGTATCTATGCGTGAAGAAATTTCGATTAATGCTTTATATGCATTATCAATTTCACCTAGTCGTTTATAAGTCTCAGAAACTTTTGCTGTAAGGTCGGTGTCAGTATCGCCTAAACGATCTAAACCTTCTTCTACACTTTGATTAATAAGTACCAACTCACCTCGCAGTTGTTCTAAGTCAGTATCTAGCGTTGTGATTTTTTATTAGTATCCTTACCAGCATTACCTTGCTTTGATTCTTCAAACTTTAATACTTTCTTCTCATTATCCGTTGAAGTGATATCACCACTGTCTAAATTATCCATATAAGTTTTATCTGAAGCCATTTCTACCACCCTGTATATTTAATGTATGTAAGTGGCATAGAAAAAAGATACGACGTTTGCAGGCCACGACCCTCAATTATACCATATTAGGCTTTACTAATGTATAGGCATTTCATTATTCAAGCCGTCTTTGAATGAGACCAGAGCTTTGACTGCTTATAATATCCGTATAAAAGCTATGCCTCGTTACTCACTAGGCGCACTAATTGTAATTGAATAGACACGACTAGATTTCCTCTAATCTATTTTACAGAAATCAGATGAAATCTAACGAACAAAAACCTCAAGGGCACGCGCATGCCTGCAGTTTTACACGCCTACTGCC
>NW_014584847.1:0-4433 GCF_000485595.1 Priapulus caudatus
ACTTGTCTGTACTGAGCTGTACTTACTGTACTGTAACTGTAGCTGTAGCTGTAATCTGTACTGTATGTACTGTACTGTACAGGGGGGGGGGGGGGGGGGGGGGGGGGGGGGGGTGGGGGGGGGGGGAGGGGGGGGGGGGGGGAGGGGGGGGGGGGGGGGGGGGGGGGGGGGGGGGGGGGGGGGGGGGGGGGGGGGGGGGGGGGGGGGGGGGGGGGGGGGGGGGGGGGGGGGGGGGGGGGGGGGGGGGGGGGGGGGCGGGGGGGGGGGGGGGGGGGGGGGGGGGAGGGGGGGGGGGGGGGGGGTTGGGGGGGGGGGGGGGGGGGGGGGGGGGGGGGGGGGGGGGGGGGGTTACCAAACGTACGTACCCGTACCGTATGCCGTAGCCGTACCGTACCGTAATCCGTATTGTCGGTATGTCGGCGTACTGTAGCTGTACTACTTACTAGTACTATACATAACTTATATACTTATATAACTATCTATACTATACATCCTAATACTATACCTATAACTATAACATACTATACTATACTTTACATACTATATCTATACTTATACTATACTATACTAATAGCCTACTATACTATACCTATACTATTACTATACTATACTAAACTATATCTGATACTATATATACTATACTATACTATAGCTATACTATCTATACTATACTATATTATACTATATTTCTATACTATACTAACTAATAATATACTATACTATACTATACTATACTAGACTATACTATTCTATACTATACGTATAGCTATACTATAACTTATCTATCTATACTATAACATACTATACATACATACTAATATACTGATACTATACTAATCTATATATACCTATACGATACGATACTAAACATACATAACTATACTCATACTGTACTGTATGTACGTAGCTGTTACTATACTATACTATACTAACTTACGTATAGTATATCTATACTATGACTATACTATACTATACTATACATCTATATCTATACTAACTAATACTATACTATACTATACTATCAGCATACTATAGCTATACATACTATACTATACGCTATATACATATGCTATACTATACTATACTATCCTATACTATACTATATCTATCTATACTTATCTATACTATAATCTATACTATACTATACTATACTATAACTATACTATACATACCTATACTATACTATACTATACTAATACTATACTTAACTATACTATGCTATCTATACTATACTATACTAATACTAACTATACTATACATACTATACATACTATAACTACACTATAATATATACTATCCACTATATATCTACTATATACTATATATAATATAACATATATATATATATACTATTATATTATATATATATATACTATATATTAGTATATATTATAATAATATAAACATACATATATAGGCGGCGAGACGGCCTTACGATCCATTGATCATCGTAAGACAGGCGGTCGAGCGGAATATTGCAACAGACTTTGTTAGGCATGTGAAACGACTCGTTCACTAAAGAACTACGGATATTGTTTACAACGAAAGCGATTAACACGGTGGTAAGGCGCCGCGTAAAGTCAGGTTCCATCGGTTTCCTCTTTTGTGTAAAAGATGTAAGTAGTTTCTAACAACAGCAATAGCGTGTGATTTACCCATAGAATGAAGTAGGTTGACCGTTAAAAGTTCATTAGTAAATATATTTATCACTTTTATTTGAAATAAAATGCAGATATTTTTACGGTCGTTCTGTCACACTTATTTGGTCGACTGTTCTGCGACAATACTAAAGATTGGTTTCTTCGAAAAGATGAGTCAAAATATACAATGTTGCGGCGACGGAACAAGAGGCGAGCGAAACTAGAGTCATCATTTAGCCAGCGAAATTTAAATTCTTTGCTACAGTTCCGACACCAGTAAACGGAATGTATCAGCCGTTATCAATCTACATGGCAGCGGCTAAAATGAGTCATCAGCTAATGGCATCGACCGCGACGATTGGAAACATTTCAACAATTCCTGGGAATAGAACATGTTCCGTGCATTCTTATAGATGGACTTTTTACATCTAACATCGTGGCTCTAGATCTGGTCTAACACACTTCTAGCATGTCGACAGCGCAGTCATGTAGGCTACACCTGCGTCTTTTCTCTGTTCGTGAGCAATTGTGTGTGTTGTGTGTTGTGTGTGTGTGTGTGTGTTTGTGTGGTTGTTGTGGGTGTCGTGTGTGGTGTTGTGTGTGTGGTGGTGTGTGTTCCGGAAAAAGTATAATTGGCCAAGTACAGTTTTGCGCGCTTTATCAGTCGCTCGGACCAAAGGGGCACATTGCTTCAACGGCATGAGCCGTGAAAACATTCCGTGCCGGCCGCTTGGTAATGTGTTACCCGCTCAATTGTGACACCGGTTAATGCGGGGTTCTTGGCCTGACCTCTAAGGCGGTCATATAAGTACAATAAAAATGGTGTTGAGGTTAAACTTAACGCCAGCTTCGGCGAAGCATTTTGCTCGCGGTTTTTCGCTCTGGCAAAATTTCCCTCTTTCAGGATAAATCTTCATATTCTTCTCGTAAAGACAATAATCTTGGCGAATATTGCTAACGTTTACGTCTATGATTACACAACATATTGCTGCGAGCGATACAGAGTGGTGGTCCTGCTGTGTGGAAGCGCGATAGCACCTCTATGTTATGTTCTGTGTAGGCGTGACTTCTGGCGTCACACTTACCATGCCTGTCTGAAGTCATTCAAATACGAGCTGATGACCTGATTCACCAGCGATAGGCCAATTCGTTGTAAGTACTCACCATCATAGCGCGCCGATAAAATTTTTTACCATCGTAAACAGATCCACAGATTATATATATAATATATATATATATATGGCTTATATATAATATTAATATTATATATATATATATATTATATATATATATTATATATAATATAAAATATAGAGGAGAGTACAGTAATATGTTCGTAGCGCAGCGCAGAATTCGAATAAAAATGAAAGAATCCAATAGAATAGATATAGAATAGAATAAAATGTGTGGCGTTAACGCTTGTACATTACACGTGATTTAAGTTTCGATGTCTAGAGATAGGAGTCTTTCAACCAGATCAAGACATTCGTGAAATGAATGGACCCTCATTGCCAGGAGGCGTGCCCTCCCCGATGTACCAGTATGTGCGTTCTTAGGATATGCTACAGAATGACAATCCAAAGGCGCATTAGACGATTTGTGTGTAAAATAGGAAGCATTGCTTCGGCTGACAGTCGAGCCCAGTGATGTGGTGAACACAGGAATTTGCTCACAAATGATTTAATGAGTGATTTTCACAGATATCTTTTTTAGGCACGAACTGCGCGTTATTACACAGTTTTCGAATTTGAGTTCCGCGTGCATCTAATATCGCGAAGTTGTGGATTTCTGCAGTACGCCTACGAAACGAGCAAACACATTCAAGAACAGTCGTTAGCATTGCATGTTCAGGCTGTACAACTACGGTAAACAATATGGCAATATGTATGTTTGTCTCATGTAATGTTACCCTCCTGTGATGTTCCCCTTATGTAGTGTTACCCCCCTTGTTATGTTTGTCTCATGTAATGTTACCCTCCTGTGATGTTCTCCTCATGTAGTGTTACCCTCCTTGTTATGTTTGTCTCATGTAATGTTACCCTCCTGTGATGTTCTCCTCATGTAGTGTTACCCTCCTTGTTATGTTTGTCTCATGTAATGTTTCCATCACGTAGTGTTACCCTTTTGTGATGTTCCTTTCATGTAGTGCCCTCTCCTTGTAATATTTCCCACATGTAGTGTTTCTATGTTAATTAAGGTTTGGTTGACACATAAAGGTGCACCGGTGGGCTCCGATCGGTTATTGTTTTGATAATAAATGGCAGTAGAATGTTTATAGTTTGCACGGAACAAAGAAGGTAGACACCTTCTAAATGCGTATACAGCTCTAAGTGCGCATATCATTTGTGCATTTTCTCATAGGTCACTTCGGTGCTATGAGCTGTTATATTAGGTTTCGCATCCTGCAGTGCGGTCGGGTTTATTGTACCGTGGCTGTAATGATACGTGGCACGCTGTTCCTACATGATAACAGAGCGCTTCATCTCTTCAGCTTCGCCAGATGGTTCGGCGAACAAGAGCTACGAACAGGGTTTTAATCGAGAAGTCTGAATTCAACGTTGTGCAGCAAGGCCTCTAAGAGAGAGCGAGAGAGGGAGGGAAGCGAGGAAGGGAGGGAGAGAGAGAGAGGAGAAAGGGGAGGATTTAGAAGCACCTTAACATAAAATATTGCCCTAAAGTGGGGTACGACGCTCGGTGGGTTGGGGGGTACTGGAAGTACGCGCAGCAGGTTTTAAACTCTGTTCCTCTTTTAAAATTCCCTATAGCATATACGCCAAAACATGCGCGACGCAG
>NW_014584848.1:0-707 GCF_000485595.1 Priapulus caudatus
TGTGTGTGTATATATATATATATATATATATATATATATATATATATATTGCAGGGCTACTAAAATGACATTAATAAGTCATCAAGCTGCTAATAAAATCGGCTGCTGCACTTTGGCATTTTCGGCGGGGGGCGGGGGGTGAAGTCAAGTTGCAGGTATGTGATATCTGGCTAGTTGGCATTATAGCTAGGTAGTTAGCATTAGCTAGGTAGTCAGTACTGGCTGGCTAGTTAGTACAAGCTCCGTAGTTGGCAGGCACTAGCAGGGTAGTTGGTACTGGCAGGGTGGGTGGTACATCGTAGGTAGACAAAGAATTACATCCTTGTTTCTGTCACATTTTCGAAGCTTATGCATTGTGCTCTAACCCCAACAAACACGTTCCATGTAGATTACCCCTTTACCTGTTGATTAAACACATAACATGTTGACTACCCCTTTACCTGTTGATTAAACATGTTACATGTAGACTACCATTTTACCTGTTGATCATGCTTACCCTATTACTAGTTCACTTTCAGACGCTTCTCAGTCACCTGTCGAGTCTAATGACATCTGGTATTTAATAACACGCACTCAGACGCACTCAAACAGATGCACACAGGTACACACACAGACGCATAAAGACACACACGCACACGCACATGCACGCACACGGACATACTCACACATGCGCGCGCGCACACACACACGTACGCAGGTACACACAC
>NW_014584848.1:831-1104 GCF_000485595.1 Priapulus caudatus
TAGTGTAGACAGAGTAGTGTAGTGTAGTGTAGACAGAGTAGTGTAGTGTAGTGTAGACAGAGTAGTGTAGTGTAGTGTAGACAGAGTAGTGTAGTGTAGTGTAGACAGAGTAGTGTAGTGTAGTGTAGACAGAGTAGTGTAGTGTAGTGTAGACAGAGTAGTGTAGTGTAGTGTAGACAGAGTAGTGTAGTGTAGTGTAGACAGAGTAGTGTAGTGTAGACAGAGTAGTGTAGTGTAGACAGAGTAGTGTAGTGTAGACAGAGTAGTGTAGTG
>NW_014584848.1:2938-3473 GCF_000485595.1 Priapulus caudatus
TAGCACACATACATGTACGCACCCAGCACACACACATACAGTACGCACCTAACACACACACATGTACGCACTTAACACACACACACACACACACACACATGTACGCACCTAGTGCACATACATGTACGCATCTAGCACACATACATGTACGCACCTAGTGCACACATACATGTACGCACCTAGTGCACACATACATGTACGCACCTAGTGTACATACATGTACGCACCTAGCACACATACATGTACGCACCTAGCGCACATACATGTACGTACCTAACACACATACATGTACGCACCTATCACACATACATGTACGCACCTATCACACATACATGTACGCACCTATCACACATACATGTACGCACCTAGCGCACATACATGTACGCACCTAGTGCACACATACATGTACGAACCTAACACACACATACATGTACGCACCTAGCACACATACATGTACGCACCTAGCACACATACATGTACGCACCTAGTGCACATACATGTACGCATCTAGCACACACACATGTACGCACCTAAC
>NW_014584848.1:4870-5261 GCF_000485595.1 Priapulus caudatus
GCACACATACATGTACGCACCTAGCACACATACATGTACGCACCTAGCACACATACATGTACGCACCTAGTGCACACACATGTACTTACCTAGCACACATACACGCGCAACCAGAAATCGTGTGACCTCCACAACCGTATACTCGTATATCCGACTCGGATCCGGTGCGACAACTAATGCATCGCCGCTATTAATGAGTCATCTAACGGTAATTAGTTAACGATGATGACGACGACTCGATCGCTGCCCGTCTGCACGATATCCAGCAGTTATAGCGACGTGATCGCCCGCCCGCCCGCCTGCAGCCATCAACTACCCCCTCATGATATATATATATATATGTATATGTATGTGTGTAGTATATATATATATATATATATATATATATATA
>NW_014584849.1:0-4430 GCF_000485595.1 Priapulus caudatus
CTCGGTAAATTTGTTTGGTCGGGCTGTTGGTGATGTCGGTAGTGGTAATATCCGTCTCGCCAAACTCGCTAACCAGCAGTCTGACCCTTTGGTTTGTATTTTGTGTTTCGATACTGGACTTTAGTTGCTGTGTGATGGTTTGAGAATCAATTTTATAACCAAAATAAGCAGCCGATTGCTGAAGCCGCTTGAGGTGGTAGTCAAACAGGAAGAATCCGCTTTCAGGTTCCCAAAGTAATGTTTCTAGCAACTGATGATGATTGTCGGCCTGACGATGGAGAATACGGGTTTTGATCAAGCATTCCTGATATTCATCATCGGTTTGTGAATCCCAGACAATGCCACCGCACGGCCCACGCCATACTCGGCGGCTTTGATTGGGTTTTGTCATTAAGAGAGTGCGGATCGCAACGTTAAATTGCATGTCGCCATTGGGTCGCCACAAAACGATGCTGCCGCGTGTAGTGCTTCGGGCGGGCTGCTTTCCAGGCGGCGGCGGATAATACCCATAGTGTTCGCTTTAGGTGCGCGGTAACTCGACGGCAAGGGTACGAGTGCGGTGAATAACTCGACCAGCGAGCAGTAGATTTTGCTTTGCCGTGGGAAGTTCATTTGCCAGCGTCGGATATTGCTCAAATCGAAAATAAATCCGCTGGACTCGACGTCTGCCTGTTGTTGCTATCTTGCCGATGGTCGTTTCGAATCATGTCGACACTCATCAGGTTTCTCTGTTTTTCCGACGCCGCGAGTTCATCATGCATTTTCTGGTCTTCCTCATAAAAGCGACCGCGTGCCGCCGTTCCTTTCATTGGGCGACAAGTGATGATTTGATCGTGTTTCTCAAAGAAAAGCTCGGGTGATGCGCTGCACAGGCTAAAGCGTTCGGTCTCGATCAAGGCACCGTAGCGTGCGCGGCAGGCAAAGCTACGAAAGGCCTGCGCAGCAGGAAGGTTAAATTTTGCCTGCTGCCGAAAGGTTAAATTGACTTGGTAGCTATTACCTTCGCGTAGCTCGTTTTTAACTTTTTGAATGGCTAGGTCATATTCGTCACGTTCAATATTAGGTTGCCAGTGCATGTTCAGCATCGCGCTAGTGCCTGGTATCTGGCTGACATCAATCGGTTCGGCTTTGGCAAACAGGCCAATCCATAGCAATGGAAAGTCGCCAGCAGGGTGGACTTCGAGTGCTGGATCAAATACGGGGGATGCTTCGTAACTTAGCCAGCCAGCGGCCCATAGCCCTTGTTGCTCAATCAACTCTTCGATTTGAGAAAGGCTGGCGAGAATGTCATCGATGTGGCGGCAGCAGATAGTCTGTCGCATATCGCTAAACGATAGCCATTGACTATTATGAGAATCGTGTATGACGACACTAGGGCTAATGATGGTGTGGTTCATCGATCTAGCCGTCTTTCCCAGGCTTGGTGAAGGCCCATTTGCTTACCGCAATGACCTTCGGCAATGGAAAACCACATCCTCGCTAAAACCCCATCGAAGACACTTCACTAGCACCACTTTTTCCAGGAACTTAATCACGTTTTGCACGAGTAGTTATTCGGGCGCTGCAAGCACCCGCCAGTCAAATCCGATCGGAGTTTGTGTCTTTCAACCATTCGGTTTTGTATCGTCGTGCGCCGTCCGAGTAAGTAACCTTCGATGTTTTTGTTCTCGGCGACTTTCGCGCAAACGGTTTCGAATTCGATAGCTGTTTTTCGAGCCACTTACCAGGATCAAATCGCAAGTCTTCGGAAAGTTGTTTGACGGCACCTTGGCGGTTTGCAGTGGCGTAGCAAATATCTTCTTTCTTCGGCCCCCATTAATCTTGCGGAAGGTTATCCATCAAGCGCTCATCGATGACTACGCTGTATCGGCTTCCGATTTAATTTGGTTTGAAGTTCCAGTGACAAAGCGCAATTCAGCCGGATTTATAACTTTGAGCTGGCGTACGTCTTCTGACGATTCGACAAGATAGGATTTGGCCGCCTGGCTGAGTATCGTACTGGCCCATGTTGCCTTCAAACCTTCCGGAATGGCTTTATTGTGCCCGATGAGAATGGTTTCTATGCACGTTCGGCTGTAGCGGGTGACTTCCATGTGTACCTTTTGCTGACCATGTGGCAAGTCGCGTCGAATAATCATGTTAGGCCTCTCGTTTGGCTTCGTTCTTGTATGGCTTTGGAGATCGCCGTAGTGTGCGCTTGAAGATGACGTGTGTTGTCAGTCCGGTAACCTGGTCGAGTCTCTTCGACAAAAAATAGCCCCCTTTGTCTTTGGATCATTGACATACAAATCGCGTGTGCACGACTCGTGAGCGCTACATAAATTTGGTGTGAGCCGAATAGTTCATGCTGCGTTCGACAATTTCGATAGCGCGGGTCAACACGCGTGCCCGCAAACGGCTTGGCGAGTAATGATTTATCATTATCCGGGAGTGATTATTTCGACCTTGATGATCTTTGACGCTTGTATAGCGCACGGTTTGAACCCGCCTAGCGTATAAGTCGACTGTGATTTCTATGTAAAGGCCAGGATAGTACCGCCAGTCCTCCTGTTAGAGAACTCATGATAAGGCCCGCAATCTAAATCTAATAATATGCTGGCCCGCGGCATTGGCAACGGAACATGTTTCATCCATCTGGCAAAGGCCCATGTCGGGCCGATGTCGATGGTTTTGGTTCGTACCTTCACGCAGGGCCGAGCAATGCCAGTTCAAAGCGCCTTCGGGCCATTTTCGCCTCTGCCAAGTTGCACGCTCTGATTGGCTCCATCTCAAAACTTGCCTCTTCGATGATATTGGTCATCGAGTAAGCCCAGTTGAAATGTCAAGGTAACCACGGCTTGTCGGCGTTATGATAGCCATGCTTTAGCCCTCTTTTTACTAGCGTTGTTCTGTGGATTGACGAAACTCTGATAATCAAAATTGCGCCGGCCAACACTAATCGCCCGAGTCTCGGCTATGTAAAGGCTGCCGCCAGGCGTAGCTGGCCTTCCCCCCCAGCCAGACCCGGCAAAGTCGATGACATAGCGCCCCGTATAATAGATTCGCGCTCGATCAGTGTTGCCAATATTGCACCACAAGAATTAGACATAAAGCGATAGCCGTCAGACTGTCATTCTTTCATAGTTTTTTAAAGCCAGACTACGACTGCGTTCGCTTATGACTATCGAAGCTGATGGTGAAAAACCAACGGCTGCCAGCACGGCATCGGCCAGAAAGCTAAATGCAGGCGCCTGTGTGTTGTAGGTCAGAAACCATCGAATAAGGTATAACATTGACAGCAGACCTGATGTAACGTAGCAACTGAGCTTCTCAGGCAATCAGTTTTGCGTGAGTTGATCGGAGGACTCAATCCACAGGCAGGGTTATCCATCAGCCATTTTGAGCGGCTTTTAGCATATATCGACGTTGTTCGCCCGTCACCCGTCTACCATTGTCGGATACATACGGCCCACCAAAAAGCCTCGGATGTTTATTCGTCAGAGCCCAACTTCGCTTCCGATGATTGCCAGCAGCGCACACAATTTGCCTGTGCTCATGCGACCCGCTTTCACGGCAATGGACGGAACCATTGGCAAGCTGACCGTTTCTGCCATGCGCCTTGGTTAGCGCGCTGCAAACTGGCTATCGCGAACAGGATCAAGTACAAAACGAAGTTCGTCCGCTAATACTGAGAGTTTGGTCGATTGTAAACTGCGGTCGCGCCTATAAATAGTTACTTTCGGCATCGAGACCCGAGCCGATGTTGCCACCCTTGGTGGCCCGCCAGATGGTGCTTCTCGCCAGCGCTGTTGTATTCGGTTGACCTATTCGGCGCGAACCTGTTCAAAGCGGCCAGTCGCCAGACTTCGCTGGCTTGATGTTCGGCAATTATCGTTAAGCGATAAACCTTCGGTGACCATTCGGCGATAAAACATCGAGTGGTTCGTGTTGATCCTGGAGTGGGGGATATTTTCCCAGATTTCATCGGCGGTAAAACTTAAGATAGGCGCTATCCAGCGCGTCATCGCCTCGACCACATGGTACATCGCGCTCTGGCAGGAGCGCCGCGCCAGTGAGTTGGCCTGCGTGGTGTATTGACGATCTTTGATGACGTCGAGATAAAATCCGCCGAGTGTTTCGGAACAGAAATTATGAATTTTTTGTACAGCAGTATGGAATTGATAAGCGTCGTACAGCTCGTTTAGTTCATTTTGCAAAGTCAGCGTTTCGGCAACAATCCAGCTATCGAGCGCGAGCATGTCTTTGGCCGCGACCAGGTGCGACTCGGGTTCAAAACCGTTAATATTGGAAAGCAGAAAACGCAGTGTGTTACGAATGCGGCGGTAGGAGTCGGCGGTACGTTTGAGGATTTCATCCGAGATAGACATATCACTCGAGTAATCCGTCGAGGCCACCCACAGGCGCAAAATATCAGCGCCAAGCGTATTAGT
>NW_014584850.1:0-1064 GCF_000485595.1 Priapulus caudatus
ATCATCGGTTGGACCTAAGTAACCAATTGTTATGTTGAATGCCTGCGTGTGCGTAACGTCGTGCGCATGTACGTGTGTGCATGTATGTGCTTGTTTAGCCCTGTTTACTGTTTGTTTTGCACTGTTTACTACTGTGTGTATAATACATGTATGTTAATAAAGGATAACTTGTATAGTAGCGATGATATCTCTGATTCTCATCACTTTTCCAAGTTTTCTTGTTCAAGTTTTACATTTATTTCGATTTTTTCCCCCTTTTTTTTTTATGAAATCGATTATGGATTTTAATAACCAAGCGCTTGGTTCGAGCCACTGTTCAACCGATAATCGAGTATAATCGATGATCGGGACATCACTACTAGCAATCACTCGTTTTTGAGTCGACGAAACCGATCATTAGTGTCATGTAGTAATGTGGCTGTACAAGAGTGAGAGGGCGCCTAAATTTTTCCCATAATGTTGTGTAATCGGTCGTAGGCTCACGTCAATGTCTCGTGTGGGACGCGTCTAGGCCTGCATTCGCTCGGATTTTGTCGTGCAGTCTTTGCTGTCATACGGGAAAACCTAGAATGATTATTATTAATAAACATTATTATAATAATTAAATGAACAAATAAATAAATAATTAAAAATATGTTTATTTACTTATTTATATAGTCTACATGTATAACATGTACGCGTGTTCGCCCGTGTTTGCAGATCCATTGGAGATGAAGTTTCCGCTGCTTTTCAAGCCACTGCACTTCTACAGGGACAAGAGCGAGGTGCCGGAGTGGCTGCGTCGCGCCAACCAGCAGATCCTCGATGCCGACTGCTACGTCATCGTGTCGGCCGAGTACAACCACAGCATCCCGCCCGCACTATCTAACATGATCGACCACTTCCCGGGCAGCTCGTTCTCCTGGAAGCCCGCCGGAATTGTTTGCTATTCTCCGGGTAAGATCGCTTTTTTATTCCAGAATCTCGTTCTCCGCCGGAATCGTTTGCTATTCTCCAGGTAAGATCGCTTTTTTTTCCAGAATCTCGTTCTCCGCCGGAATCGTTTGCTATTCTCCAGGTAAGAT
>NW_014584850.1:4223-4429 GCF_000485595.1 Priapulus caudatus
CAACTACGTACTGAGCATTAGCTATAACTGTTAACAACAACTACATACTGAGCATTAGCTATAGCTGTTAACAACAACCACGTACTGAGCATTAGATACAACTGTTAATAACCACCACGTAGTGACCATTAGATACAACTGTTAATAACAACCACGTAGTGACCATTAGATACAACTGTTAATAACAACCACGTAGTGACCATTAG
>NW_014584851.1:3990-4428 GCF_000485595.1 Priapulus caudatus
CTCTCTCGCTCTCTCTCTCTCTCTCTCTCTCTCTCTCTCTCTCGCTCTTCTCCATTTGTCTCTCCCTCTTTCAGTTTCTGTCAATCCTATTCGCTCAATGCTTCCTCTCTTCCGCCTACTAACCTTCTCCTCGTCATTTTTAACTTTCCATTATTCTCGCTGTACCATCCTTACTTTCTTGTTCTCGGTCGCTATCTCTCACCCGCCAACCACCCCTGTCTATCGATCTATCTATCTATATATATATATATATTTATCTATCTATCTATCTTTCTTTCTTTCTTTCTATCTATCTATCTGTATATCGATAGATCTATCTATCTATCTATCTATCTATCTATCTATCTATCTATCTATCTATCTATCTATCTATCTATCTATCTATCTAACTATCTATCTATCTATCTATCTATCTATCTATCTATCTATCTATCTATC
>NW_014584852.1:0-678 GCF_000485595.1 Priapulus caudatus
CACACACACACACACACACACACACACACACACACACACACACACACACACACACACACACACACACACACACACACGCACGCACGCACACACACGCACGCACACACACACGCACGCACGCACGCACGCACGCACGCACGCATGAGCGAACGAGAGAGATACGCGCGCGCTTTTTCCGTCATGTCAACTAGATTACATCAACATATTCTTACGGCCGTCGTTTCCGATACTAATACGCGTACGCCAGCGATCCGATCTTTGCGCTTTTTCCCACGCAAGCGATTTCAAAGGTAGGAAGGAGTTTTTTCTTCGCCTTATCGCTCGCCGCGGAAAAAAACACTTTTGCAGACTCGAACGTTATTTTCAGAAAGTGCGCGCGTAACCGCTTAGACTGACACGAGTCGTCGCCGAGCGTCGACCGCGGTCGCAGCCGCAGCGAGTAGGTGGTCAGTCTACTGTTCTAGACTGGCGAAATATGAACCGTGGTCGGTTTAGCGGCGAAGATAGACGACTGTTGGTGTCAGTCTATAAACCCGACCGGCAAAAATGAACAAGAAACAATTGATCGAGCAGAAGAAAAAGAAGAAGAAAGGACGAAGGTAGATAGAGAGAGAGATGGAGGGAGAGCGAGAAAGAGAGGGCGAGAGAGAGAGAGAGAGAGAGAGAGAGAGAGAGAGA
>NW_014584853.1:0-2856 GCF_000485595.1 Priapulus caudatus
AGAGAGAGAGAGAGAGAGAGAGGGGATCGCTGTACTACGTACACTACATAGAGAGAGGGCATGCTGTACTAACGTACACTACATAGAGAGAGAGAACGAGGGATGTCTGTACTAACGTAACACTTACATACGAGAGAGAGAAGAGGGCATGCTGTACTACGATACACTACAAATAGAGAGAGGGAGAGCGGGCAATGCTGTAACTACCGTACACTCATAGCAGACGGGAGAGAGAGGGATGCTGTACTATTCGTACACTACATAGAAATGAGGGAGAAGAGGATGACTGTACCTACTACAACTACATAGAGAGGGAGAGAGGGATGCTGTACTACGTACAACTACCAATAGAGAGAGAGAGAGAGATGCTGTACTACGTACACTACATAGAGAGAGTGAGAGAGGATTGGCTGTATCTACGTACACTACATGAGAGGGAGAGAAGCGGATGCTGTATCTACGTACACTAACATAAGAGTAGAGCAAGAGTCGATGCCTGTCAGCTACGTAGCAGCTACATAGAGAAGAAGAGAGAGAGAGAGAGAGAGAGAGAGATGCTGTACTACGTACACTACATAGAGAGAGAGAGAGAGAGAGAGAAATGCTGTACTACGTACTACTACATACGAGAGGAGAGAGAGGTGCTGTACTAACGTACACACTACATAGAGAGGTGAGAGAGGGATGCTGTGACACTACCATACACTACACAGAGAGGCCGAGAGTGGGTATGCTGCTACTCTACGTACATCTATAAAAAAACATAGAGAGAGAGAGAGAAGAGAAGAGAGAGAGAGAGAGGAGATGATAGAGAGAGAGAGAGCAGAGAGAGAGAAGAAGAGAGGGATGTCTGTACTAACGTAGCACTACATAAGAGAGAGGATTGCTGTAACTACGTACCTAACATAGAGAAGAGAGAGGGATGGCTTGTAACTACGTATCAGACTACATAAGAGGAGAGAGAGAGAGAGAGAGAGAAGGGATCTGTACCTACAGTACCCTACTACTAGAAGAGAGGAGAGAGATGCTTGGTACCTACGTACACATACAATAGAGAGGGATGAGGGATGCTGGTACTACGTTACACCTACATAGGAGAGGGAGAGAGGGATTGCTGTAACTACGTATGCACCGTACATAGAGAGGGAGAGGTGGGATGCTGTCTAACGTTACATCTTACATAGAGAGAGAGAGAGAGAGAGAGAGAGAGAGAGAGAGAGAGAGAGAGCGATGCTGTAAGCTACGTTAGCACTAACAATAGAAGAGGTGCTGTACTACGTACACTACATAGAGAGAGAGAAGAGGGATGCTGTACCTACGTACACTAACAACTAGAGAGAGAGAGAAATTGCTGTACTAACGTGTACACTACAATAGAGAGAGGAGCAGAGCGATCTGTACTACTAACACTACATTAGAGAGGGGCGGAGAGAGGGATGCTGTACTAAACGTACACTACATAGAGAAAGAGGGAGAGAGGGATGCTGCTACTACGTACACCTACATAGAGAGAGGGAGAGAGGGATGGCTGTACTACGTACAACTACATAGAGAGAGAGATGGAATGCTTGTACTACGTACACATACATAGAGAAGAGAGAGAGAGAGAGAGAGAGAGAGAGAGAGAGAGGGATGCTGTACTACGTACACTACATAGAGAGAGGGATGCTGTACTACGTACACTACATAGCACGAGCGGACCGACGAGAGATGCTGTATCTACGTATCACTACATAGAGAGAGGGAGAGACGGGGATGCTGTACTACGTACCACTACATCTAGGAGGGAGAGAGAGAGAGAGAGAGAGGAGTAAGAGAGAGATGAGAGAGAGATGGCTGTATCACGTACAACTACAATAGAGACAGGGAGAGTTGGATGCTGTAGCTACGTAGCACTACGATAGAGACGAGGGAGAGAGACAGAGAGAGAGAGAGAGGTTCTGTAGCTAGCGTACAATACAGTAGAGAGAGGAGAGAGAGCATCTGTACTACCGTAGCACTACAGATAGAGATGAGGGAGAGACAGGATGCTGTACTACGTACACTACATAGACGGACGAGGGATGCTGTACTACGTACACTGCATAAGAGAGGTGAGAGACGAGATTGCTGTAACTACGTTACATCTCCAATAGAGAGAGGGAGAAGAGGGATGCTGTACCTACGTAAGCACTACATAAGAGAGAGAGAGGAGAGAGAGAAGAGAGAGAGAGAGAAGAGAGAGAGAGAGGGATGCTGTACTACCGTAACACATACAATAGACGAGGGTAGAGTGGATGCTGTACATACCGGGGTTTTTACACTACGATAGAGAGAGGAAAGAGAGAGAGAGAGAGGGATGTCTGTACCTACTACACTACATAGGAGGAGAGGGAGGAGAGGGATCGCTGTACTACGATAGCACCTACAATAGAGAGAGAGAGAGAGAGAGAGAGAGAGAGGGATGCTGTACTACGTACACTACATAGAGAGAGGGAGAGAGAGATGCTGTAATGTATTGTATTCGATGTAACCACGGCAACCGATGAATCAGAACGGTACGTAACCATGACAAGCGAACGGTCACAAGTGGTGCATTCTATGTTGTTACGGCGACCGATGGAGGTTGTGTAACGACAGCAACCGATGAGTGCTCCGTAAACCAGAACGATCAATCATGATTGCGCTGTTCGCGCGTAACCATGACGACCGACGAACAGCGAGCGTAACCACGACGACCGATTATCGGCACGTAACCACGACGACCGCGACACTAGACAACTCGATCTGCATCACGTCGCAGGCGTCCCCAGAACGGTGGCGCCCCCTGCCACGAACGACCCCACCCCCCGCATTTGACCTTTGACCTTGCTCTTC
>NW_014584853.1:3913-4426 GCF_000485595.1 Priapulus caudatus
TAAGGAATCCTGTTGTATTCCAAGCAAGGAATCATACAGCTGTATTCCAACGCATGACAAATCCAACATTCTGTACCCCCTGCGTTTGTGTGATCAGCTTAATTAGCTTAGTTAATTAGCTTAGTTTAATTAGCTTAATATATACTCGCTAACATGGCTGAAACCACCGGCTCAGAGGGCCGGTGTTTTGCTAATGTTACCGGCCCTCCAAATAATATGCCGGTGGGCCGGTGCTAATTTCGCGACCTGTCTCACGTGTCTGTGTGTGCAGATGATGTTGTATTCTGCACGAGGAATGATATTGTATTCCGTGCGAAGATTGATACTGTATTCCAAACAAAGAATCCTGTAATCCAAATAAGAAATCCTGTTGTATTCCAAACAAGAAATGACGCTGTATTCTGTCGCTGTCGTGCTAGGTTTCAGTTGACCTCTCTCTGAGGATACTAAACGCGTGAGAGAGAGGGAGAGGGAGAGAGGGATGCTGTACTACGTACACTACATAGAGAGAGA
>NW_014584854.1:0-1174 GCF_000485595.1 Priapulus caudatus
TATCGTGTCACATTGTATTGTATCATGTTGAAAGGTATTGTATCGTGTTGCATCGCATTGTATTGTGTCGCATCGTATTGTATCGTGTCGCATCTTATTGTACCGTGTCGCATCGTATTGTATCGTGTCACATCGTATTGTATCGTGTCGCATCGTATTGTATCGTGTCACATCGTATTGTATCGTGTCGCATCGTATTGTACCGTGTTGCATCGTATTGTATCGTGTCGCATCTTATTGTACCGTGTCGCATCGTATTGTATCGTGTCGCATCGTATTGTATCGTGTCGCATCGTATTGTATCGTGTCGCATCTTATTGTACCGTGTCGCATCGTATTGTACCGTGTTGCATCGTATCGTATCGCATCAAGCCGTGCCATGTAACACGAGGGAAACTACTCATGCTGACCAGCACCTACTTATACCGACCTACATAGCCAGCCCACCTCTCTACAGGCCCTATTGTATACGAAATCCCCGAATAAAGGACGTATAGCGTTATATAGGCCTTATACGATAAGTGAACACCGAGGAGCTATATAACATGGGAAACCACGGCGGGGGAGGCGGGGGAGGCGGGGGAAAGGGGAAAGCTAGGGAGAAGGGGGAAAGCTAGGGAGAAGGGGGCAAAGCTAGGGAGAAGGGGGAAAGCTAGGGAGAAGGGGGAAAGCTAGGGAGAAGGGGGAAAGCTAGGGAGAAGGGGCAAAGCTAGGGAGAAGGGGCAAAGCTAGGGAGGTCTGGCAGGAACCGCCACCGCTGTAGCATCGTTAACATCCCTCCTATAGTAAGTGTCATCGAAATAATATAGATAGATATCGAAATCGAATCGATATCGAATATCTAAATGTCATAATATTTAATATTTATTAATTATTAATAATTATTAGTTATTTAATAATAAATAATTATTAATTTAGATCATCTATATTATTTCGATGGCAAGTGTCCTGTCTTCTGCATTGCTGCGCGTGGGCGTGTCTAACACTATGCGTTATAATCACAGAAATATTATAGAGACACCAATAGTCGACCTATATTATTTCTATGGTTATAACTGTGATTCGGATTTTGACCGTTTGCCTTTACTGTCCATGGCCACCTCCCTCACGCTCTCTCTCATTCTCTCTCTCTCTCTCTCTCTCTCTCTCTCTCTCTCTCTCTCGCTCTCTCTCT
>NW_014584854.1:2370-4426 GCF_000485595.1 Priapulus caudatus
AGAGAGAGAGAGAGAGAGAGAGAGAGAGAGAGAGAGAGAGAGAGAGAGAGAGAGAAAGAGTGAGAGAGACAGAAAGGGAGAGAGGGGGAAAGACAGGAAAAAGAGAGTAGGCACGCGGAAGAGAACGGATTAGAAAAATAGAAGAATATGTGCGTTCATGTGTGCATGTATGCGTGCGTGCGTGCGTGCGTGCGTGCGTGCGTGCGTGCGTGCGTGCATGTGCGTATATGCGTGCGAGCGTACATGTACGTGTATGTGTGAGTGTCAGTGGGAACGTGTGCGTGCAAGCGTGGGATAGGCCGCCAGTCCTGGCCTGAGTGGCATCAAAAACACATTAGCCTGTCATAGATTGCTCACTGAAGCCAACGGTTGTGCTTAATCGAGTACACCACTGTTAGATCATGTCTCTATGTGTGTGTCACTGCCTCCCCACTCTCTCTTTCTTTTTCTCTCTCACTCTTTCTCTTTCTATCTCTCTCTATCTCTTTCTCTCTCTCTCTCTCACACACACTCTCTCCCTTTCTCTTGCTCGCTCTCACGCTATCTTGCTCTTTGTCTCTCTCTCTCTCTCTCTCTCATCTCTCTACTCTCTCCTCTCTCTCTCCTCTCTCCTCTCTCTCTTCGCTCTCCCTCTCTCTCTCTCGTCTCTCGTCTGCGGGTCTCTCTGCTCGACATTGCATCGACCTCTCTCTCTCTTTCACTCTCCCTTTCTCCTCTCTCGCACTCTCTCCCTCTCGTTCCACTTTCTTTCACCTCTTCACTCTCTCTCTCTCCCTCTCTCTCCCCCTCTCTCCTTATCTCTCTCTCTTCATTCACTTGCTTACCTCTCTCTCATCTCTTTCTGCTCTTTCTCTCCGTATCCTCACTTTCTCTCTCTCTCGCTCTCTCGTCTCTCTTCTCTCTCTGGCGCGCTCTCGTCTTGGTCTCTCTCTCTGCGTCTCTTCCTCAGCTTTGGGCCCCGTATTCTCTGCTCTTCTCTCTCATCTGCGGAGTCTACTGGGCTGTCGTTCTCGGGTCTCTTTGCGATACACTCTCCCTTATCTCTCTCTCTCTTTCTCTCTCTGCACGGTTTATTCATACATATCTGCTGTTGGCGGTAGTGCTCAGAACATCAATGTGTGTTGATGTACACGCTAGCGACCACAGCGAGCAAAGATAGAAGAAATAGGGGGGAGAGGGGGAGAGGGGGGAGCGAAGGGGGGGGGGGGGAAGAGGAGAGACCGGAGAGCGTGTTGTGCGTGAGGGTGAGAAGCAGACCGAGAGAGAGAGGGAGGGGAGAAGGAGCGGGAGGGGAGGGAGGAGGACGAGAGAGAGACGAGACGAGAGGCGAAGGGTGAGGGAAAGGACGAGAGTAGAAAGAACGAGAGAGAGAGAGAGAGAGACAAGAGGGAGAGGGAAAGAAGATAAGAAGGAGAGAGAGAAAGACGAGAGAGAGAGAGACGAGAGAGAGAGAGAGAGGAGAAGAGAAGAGAGAGCAGCAACGCAGAACGCGAGAGAGAGGTTAGTGAGATGGGAAGAGCAGAGAGTTATTATGTTAAAGGATGGAGTTTAGCTTCCCACCACACACACACACACAGCCCCCCACGCACACACACACAACACCACCACACACACCACGCACACACAACGGCACATCACACGCCACACGACACACACACACACACCACATACTAACGCGCACACACACGCACACCCAACAAACACACAATCACACACACACACCACACCACACCCACACCACACACAAACCACACCACACACCACACAACACACACACCATCACACACACACACTCACACACAACACACACGGTTCTATACGGCGCGCTGTGATCCCTCCAGGACTCAGCGCCTTGCCTAATAGCCAGCAATCCTAGTAATAACCGTTCATTACTAGCACAAGATGAGATCTACTCTACAGCAATGTGAGAATGATGACACATACACGGATGCGCGCGCGTGCGTGTGTGTGCGTGTGTGTGTGTGTGCGTGTGTGTGTGCGTGTGTGTGTGTGTGTGTGTGCGTGTGCGTGTGTGTGTGTGTGTGCTTGTGTGTGT
>NW_014584855.1:0-2296 GCF_000485595.1 Priapulus caudatus
TATATATATATATATACAGAAGCGATGAGAGTAATCGTTCCATCTCGGGCTAATCGAGGGCACATCTGTTAGCTTATAGTAGTAATCAAGCGAGAAAGCTAATACTGCTCTCTAATTTGTGTCCGCGCATTTAATGGATTTGTAGTGTCACCCGATCTCAGGTGGGTATTAGGTTTACCTGCTCGTATATGTGATTACGGCGCCGGACAGGTGAGGGCATGGGTTTACAACAAGCACCATGGCGGGTGATTACTTACCTCTGTGAGTCTGTATAGATCTGGATACGTATCTATCATGGGCTCATGAAAGGTCAGTTGGGCTGAGAGGGTCTATGTCCCTCAGGGTACTACCGGAACGTACCCTGGTACTATCTAATATGCCGGACCGTACCTCGCCTACTCCACTAACGAGTCTAGGGAGTCGCCTACGCCTACTCCCTAACTCTAACCCTAACCCTAACCCTAACCCTAGCCCTAACCCTAGCCCTAACCCTAACCATATCAGATAGTTACCAGCGTACGTTCCGGTATACCGGACCGTACCCAGGGTCCGTTCCGGCAGTACCCAGGGAGACATAGACGTAAAGGCGATCGACGGGTAACGAGCGGGTCGTCGCGTCCTGCACCACGGACAGTGTGGTAAACGTCGTCTTACACATGTGAGCCCACACACACTCGCGCACGCACACGCCCTCACGCACGCACACATACAGATAGAGTGTTTGGCTGTCACTGCGCCCGCGTTGATTAAATGTGGAGCGATCGTACCTGCTCAGCGGCCATTTATAACGGCCTCGAAATTTGTCGCTGTCCGTCCGTCTAATGAAAGGTTATACGCGACCCCATTACTAGAATAAATAATCGTCGCTGATTGCGCGAACATAAGACCTCGTGTGAAGCCAGTCGTTCGTCCGACGAATGAATACCAGGTGTTTGCTCGCGAATTTATATTCAGTTTAACGGCCTTGCGTTGTCGCTGGGAAAATCCCGGCGAATGAGATCGGCATTAGAGAGGGATTTTCGTTCGACTGACATATGAAAATGGGTGGCTCGCGCGCGCGCGTGTGTGTGTGTGTGACGAGGTTTGCGATATGTCTAGAGTCTAGACGAGTGAATGCGGGCAGCGGGGATGTCGGCTGTGCTGGTGAGACGCATCACAGTACGTGCGTCTAGCGCCGCGAAGAAAGAGGGGAGCGGTAGAGAGAGAGCAAGAAAGGCGGACCAGGAGGGAGATCATATAGATAGATACAGAGAGAGGCGGGAGGAGGGTGGGACGAGAGCGAGCAGAGGAGAGAGGGCAGAGAGAGAAGAGAACGCGAGAGGGACGAGACGAACGCGCGCGCGCCGAGAGAGCAGAGAGAGACAGAGAGAACGAGAGACCGGAGTAGAAGACGAGAGACAAGAACGAGAAGAGACAAGAAGAACGCGCAGAGAAAATAATTAAAGAGAGGGCGAGGGAGAGAAGGGACAGGGAACGAGAGAAAATAAATAAAGAGAGGGCGAGGGAGAGAGAGAGAGAAAGAGAGAGAGAAGGAGTAAGGTTTGCCGCGTCGCAGGAAGCGGCGGCGACATTAAATGCTTACCAAGTATCTCTCGTCCATGCAGTCAATGTAGGGTCCAATTATGGTAAAATATTTCATTCCTTGCGGCGGTGACGCGTAAGGAATGTCTAGCACAGCCTTGATCCAATATCGCACCGTACCCAACCTGCTCTCGAAGGATCCCGGTAGGCTAGTCTCGGGAAGTGGGAAATTGAAGGAAATCCTGTGATTCCCCTTCAACAGGATCGGTATGTTACCCACCTCTTCCGTTTTGTCTGCAACGGTATGAGCGAGAGAAAATAAGGATGAGAGCGACAGCGAAAAATGCTTCGCGGACGCCTAATTATTTATGTTACGTATACAAACGGGGCCCGCTGTCTCATGTGGCACGTGCATGTAATCGGCTGCTCGCATTTTTGTTCTCTGTAATGCACACTGGCCGGAGCTCCGTGAGAAAAGCCGGACTATGAAACAGGGCTTGATTGCGAGCCGCAAATGCTGTCTAACCTAATTGGAAGGCAAGTGGGCGCGGCCGGTCGTGTGCCCGCATCAAAACAGATGTCACTGCTCTTCAGACAAAGCCAGTAGAGTCCGGCCGCGTTCTGAACCATGATTGCTGCTGCTGCTGCTGTTGCTACTGCTGCTGTTACTGCTGTTGCTGCTGTTGCTACTGCTGCTGATGCTACTACTACTACTACTACTACTACTACTACTACTACTACTACTACTACTACTACTACTACTACTACTACTACT
>NW_014584855.1:2963-4426 GCF_000485595.1 Priapulus caudatus
GGTGACAGTGCTAATGGTTTGGTGGTGACAGTGGTAATGGTTGGGTGGTGACAGTGTTAATGGTTTGGTGGTGACAGAGGTAATGGTTTGGCGGTGACAGTGGTAATGGTTGGGTGGTGACAGTGCTAATGGTTTGGTGGTGACAGAGGTAATGGTTGGGTGGTGACAGTGTTAATGGTTGGGTGGTGACAGTGTTAATGGTTGGGTGGTGACAGTGTTAATGGTTGGGTGGTGACAGTGTTAATGGTTTGGTGGTGACAGTGGTAATGGTTTGGTGATGACAGAGGTAATGGTTGGGTGGTGACCGTGGTAATGGTTGGATGGTGACAGTGGTAATGGTTGGGTGGTGACAGTGGTAATGGTAGGGTGGTGACAGTGGTAATGGTTTGGTGGTGACAGTGGTAATGGTTTGGTGGTGACAGTGGTAATGGTAGGGTGGTGACAGTGGTGATGGTTTGGTGGTGACAGTGGTAATGGTTGGATGGTGACAGTGTTAATGGTTTGGTGGTGACAGTGGTAATGGTTGGGTGGTGACCGTGGTAATGGTTGGATGGTGACAGTGGTAATGGTTGGATGGTGACAGTGGTAATGGTTTGGCGGTGACAGTTGTAATGGTTGGGTGGTGACAGTGTTAATGGTTTGGTGGTGACAGTGGTAATGGTTGGGTGGTGACAGTGGTAATGGTTGGATGGTGACAGTGGTAATGGTTTGGTGGTGACAGTGGTAATGGTTGGATGGTGACAGTGGTAATGGTTTGGCGGTGACAGTGGAAATGGTTGGATGGTGACAGTGGTAATGGTTTGGCGGTGACAGTGGTAATGGTTGGATGGTGACAGTGTTAATGGTTGGATGGTGACAGTGTTAATGGTTGGGTGGTGACAGTGGTAATGGTTGGATGGTGACAGTGTTAATGGTTTGGTGGTGACAGTGGTAATGGTTGGATGGTGACAGTGGTAATGGTTTGGCGGTGACAGTGGTAATGGTTGGGTGGTGACAGTGTTAATGGTAGGGTGGTGACAGTGGTAATGGTTTGGTGGTGACAGTTCAATTCAGTACAACACGTTTAGAACTCGACAACAAATTCAATGGCTAATTTTCGGGGGAAAGGGGGGTAATTCAGGATTTCGGTAGTCGTGGGAATCGCCCGTCAGCATTACCTCGCCCCCATATGATCGCCTTCTGGTCCAGAAAGTTCTGATCGTCCTTCGTCGATCTTCGCTCCCCGCTGCGTGTCACCTTCCACTCAGCGTGCGCTTTGCCTCTCAGCTGCACTCGTATGCCTGCAAAAAAATTGTTCTTATTACGATCGTCCCCTAATTATCGTATCCCGCCTCCCTATTAAACATATCCTGTTGCCGTTGCTTCTCGTTCGCTCTCTCTCTCTCTCTTCTCTCTCTCTCTCTCTCTCTCTCTCTCTCTCTCTCTCTCTCTCTCTCTCTCTCTCTCTCTCTCTCTCTCTCTCT
>NW_014584856.1:0-4425 GCF_000485595.1 Priapulus caudatus
CTCTCTCTCCTCTCTCTCCTCTCTATCTTGTCTCTACTATTGTATATATATATATATATATATAATTATATATATCCTGTGTCCATATATACAGCTGTACACACAGCCACCATGCACAGACAGAGCCCCGTAGTGCGTTATTTTAACCACACGCCTTTTGCTAGAAGCCGCGCGGATGGACTTGCGGCGAAAAAACATACCACCTCCCCCTGCCCCCACCTTCCTCGCTCCCCCTCCCCCGCTCCCCCTACCCACCCTTCCCGATACCAACACGGACCGAGAAACACACACGGATACAGGAACTAGAACCAGAATCTATTTATCTGCGTTTAGACGCGAGGCTGGGCGTTGGGGGCGTTGGGGGGGCTGCGATCGTTGAGGTAACAGCGGATACATGCATCCACGGGGTTGGTGTCGTGCGGGAAGATTCGCTGGTTACTAAGCGGCCGGTAACGTTACGGTGACGACGGGAGCATGAGAGGCAATGTTACATACGAACGCATGCACGTACGCACGCATGGCCACACGCACGTACATATATAAATATATATATATATAATCAGGAGTTAATAAAGACAAAAGACACGTTTGTCTTTATTAACTCCTGATATAATATATATATATATACATATATATGTATATATATGCAGCGTTAGGACTAGGTAGGGAAACTCCATCCCCCATATGATGTATCCCCGTTGATCTTCCGGTTGACCTTCCGGTCAGCCCTAAAGTCATTACGGACCATTACCGGCAAATAAAGATAAATAAAGGAACCCCTGCGATTTTTATACGTCTGGCAATATCCCGCCTCCGCGCATTTTTTGTTCGACCGGGTATTATGGGGTATATATATATATATATATATTATATATTAATATATAGTAACTTATATATTGTTACACTGCCAGCAGCGTCGTGCTGATGGGAGAAGCCAGGGCGCGGCATTTATATGTCTTCGCATGCGGGTGAATTGTTATGTGCTTCAGGGGGTAAAGAATATGTGATGATCACTTGCAATCTTTTTCATGCAACACGCGAGGGATGCCATGGATGAGTGGATGTTAATTATATCATTATGATTGATGAGTTTAAACAAATACTTATGGAAATGAAAGTGTCAATGACACTGTAGCCACACACAAAAAAGGACAAATGAGTGAGTAAGAAGAAGTCAGTTTTAATTGAGCAACATCGAACGGTACCATTATAGAAACGATTTGGCCATCGTGTATATCGCATATATGAATTATAAACCAAAATGATCAACAATTTGTGACGCTGTAAGATGGCGCTATACCGCTTTTGTACGATGGCGCTTGAAATAAATAGCGACCCGGCAGATAGGTGGCGAATATGATATGACTTAACTAGGCATCTTAGGAATATGACATACTAGGCACATTAATAAAAAAACCCTAACGCCTAACTCCTAAACAAAAAAAAAATTAATTAAATTAAAGTGCCTAGTAGTCATATCATAATCGATCCTTTCTGCCTTTCTGCCAATAAATAGGTTATGCCTGGCGTCCCCTGCGACGTGTACGGACATGTTTTGTCACATCTTTACTCTAATGATAGACGTTTTATCGGCAAGAGTGATGAGGAAATAGCCAATTTTTGGCATTCAAGATATTTGTCAATGAAATTTGTAAAACGAACGTCGAAGACGAGTGTGACACCACAGACTGTTGTGTTTATATAATCTGCTATATAATTGCCAAACGCCTAAACCTAATTTGCATCAATTTTTTTTAAATATCAAAAGCCCTAAGGCCCTTATTCATTCACATACCAAAAATGAGCAAAATCCGTTGAACCTGAACTGACTAGATGGCAATTCCAATTTTTGCCAAAAAATGCCGTGGCTCCGAAAGTACGTTCGACTGCCGTGCTTCCAAATAAGACGTTCCATGTGGAGCATAGCAGTAACAACTTATACCCCTGAATTTCAAACATGTGAGTCAAACGGTTCCTGAGTTAATCGTTACGGGCGAAGCGAAATGTGAGCCGAGAACGGCGGACGAACGGACTGTACGAGGACAACAAACTCCATGGCAATAGCTCCAACGTTGACGATGTCAAAGGTGAGCTACCAGAAATTAAAGCGAATATTAATACGCACGAGCATAAACGCAAAAGCACGCAAAGCATGAGGCACACACATGCACGCACGCACGCATACACGTACACGCACGCACGCACGCACGCACGGCACCATACACATGACACGCACGCATGCACGCACGCATACACGTACACGTAATGCACGTACGCACGCATGCACACGAGCGCGGCACCCCGCACTGCACGCATACACGTACACGTAGGTCATGCAACGCACGCACGCACGCACGCTACGCACGCACGGCACGCATGCACGCACAACCCACACACTGCTTCTCAATATCCATGTTTATGAACGCCTGCAGCTCAAAATAGTTTTGCAAAATTTTTATTTACGCGTAAAAACGCAACCCCCCGCAAGAGCAGTTTAAAATATTTACGCAGGCGCACCATCGAGCGCGGCACGCCTGCAGGAAAACATGTGGCCTGTGTGTGTGCATCGAAGCCCTACTGCGCAGCACAAGCAGCAGCAACAACAGCAGCAGCAGCAGCCAGCCGCCAGCAGCACCTATGCACCCACCCATCACAGCTAGCCACAGTAGGCAGTAGTAGTAGTCAGTACGCAGCTGCAGCCAGCACCACCACCCATCCAGCCAGTAACACCCAGTAGCCCCCACCACCATCAGCAGTAGTGCACCAGTAGCAGCAGCAGCAGGACAGCAGGACGGCAGCCAGCAGAAGGCACAGCAGCAGCAGCACAGCACGCAGCAAGCCAGCACAGCAGCCAGTAGTAGTAGTATTGTAGTAGTAGTAGTAGTAGTAGTAGTAACGTGTCAGTAGTACGTAGTACTAGATAGTAGTAGCAGCAGCAGCACAGCCGCACCCCCACCATCGCCGCAGTAACACCAGTACGCAGCGCAGCAGCAAGTAGCCGACAGCAGTAGTAGTAGGCAGGCTCAGCAACAGGCAGCAGGCCAGTAAGTAACAGCAGCTAGCAGTACCAACTACACCAACGCAGCCGCAGCAGCAACAGCAGCAGCAAGGCACCAATAGCAGCAGTGCCCACTACGCCAACCACCAGCAGCAAGCAAGCAAGCATCAGTAGCAGCAGCAGTAGTTAGCAGCTGCAGCACGCAGTAAGTAGGCAAGCAGGAGCAGCCAGCATCAAGTAGGCAGTAGTAGCAGCTCGCAGCACGCCAGTCGCTACCCAGCCAGCCAGCATCAGGTAGCAGTAGTACGTACCAGCTGGCAGGCAGCAGTCACCACTACCAGCAGGGCAGCATCAGTAGGCAGTAAGTAGCGAGCTGGCAGCAGCATACCACTACCAGCAAGCAGCCGTAGTAGTCAGCCTGCCCCTGGGTTTTCTCCCCACAGGATTGCCCACCATGTGTGAAGCCCAGAACTAAGGTTGCATAAAGCAGATCCCCGCCGGCGTCCCCCGGCCAGCCGTCCTCTACTGCCGCCCCGCAGCACCTGGCCCTCGCCAGCACAGACACACCCACACGCACCCCGCGCTCTCATCTCTCTACTCAGCAGCACACATGGCGACACACACACGCACTTTGCACGCACCGAGCTGCAGCGCAAATCACGCACGCAGCGCAGACGCACCGCAACGCCAACGCCGCACGCACGCACGGCAGCCGCAATCACCGCACGCACGCACAGCGCGCCACACACCACACGCAACACCGCACACGCACACGCACATCAAGCAGCGCACCACGCACGCACAGCTACGCAACGCCGGCGCCACCGACCACGCACGCACGCACTGGAGCGGAGGCTGCACCGCACGTTGGTGAGAGAGAGAGAGAGCGAGAGGCGTGTAACGACTCATGCGGGAGGGGGACGCGAGCTACACCTCTAGCGCATCGGCATCCTCCCGCTGCATTCTGATGGCTTCATCCCTTGCATCATGCTGCATGGCTTCATCGCCCGCATTCTCTAGCATGGCATCTCACCTGCCATTCTCATGCATCCTCCCGCTGATTCCTGCATGGCTTTCTCCCTGCACTCTCTGGCATGGCTTCCTCCCTGCATCTCTGCATGGCTTCCTCCTGTATCTCTGCATGGCTTTTCTCCCTGCATCTCTTGCTGGCTTCCCTCCCCTGCATCTCTGCATGGCTCAATCCTGCATCTCTGCTGGCTTTCTCCTGCATCTCTGCATGGCTTACCTCCCTGCATCTCCTGCATGGCTTACCTCTGCATCTCTGCATGCTTCAATGCCCTGGCATCCTCTGCATGGCTTCCTCCCTGCATCTCTGCATGGCCTTCATCGCCTGCATCTCTGCATGGCTTGCCTCCCTGATCTCTGCATGGCTTCCGCGCAACGTTACACTCCAGGCGCACGCACGG
>NW_014584857.1:0-2802 GCF_000485595.1 Priapulus caudatus
TACCACACGCGTGAAAATACACCGAGACAGACGGACGGATGGTCGTTCCTCAATATAGGTACCCCGTAGTAACGAATATTGTTGCTAATATATAACTTCTATGTAACCGATTACTCTTTCACATCGTTTATAATTACAGGTTACAATTAGCGCCTCGGTTTGCATATGAATGTCTCGAGTGCGTTTAACTAATAATGAAATTCAATACGAAAATCATTCGAACGCCACGAGCGAGTGAAATTTGAGGTTTATAGCACGTAGTTAGGATTATAAGCAATCGTAAATTAACGGAATATAAGTATCTGCGTATGGAAATCGATCGAGTTCTCGCCTCTCTAGGCCCAGAGAGTGTTACTTGCATGGACTGTATTCTCTGCAAGTATTTATAACTTAAGCGAGAAATTAAATACGTCATTCATGCGTCACTGCTACGTAACGGTCGGTGAAACAATACGACAAATGATCATGAACAGCTTTAACGAAATTTGTAACTTCCGCTTAGATATTATCAAGCGATTATGCGCTCGAAAGAGTTTTCTAATTACTAAACACCGACTCTTTATTATAAGTTTGTTACACATAGTGGAAAACGGTTTGGGTTACACGTTTGATATTATTTTGTCAATTTTATTACTACGGGATTGAACTTGTTCATCGTAAGCGCTGGCGTTTTATGTTATCTTAGTTACGTTAAAACTAAGGTTAGGTTATTCCCCCCGTTATTTTCTTCACCGTAAAACCTTAAAGTGATTACGTCACCGTAAATGGTAAAAATAAAAAAAATATTTCCACTTTTTCACAAAATATAAGTCATCTCTCGTTCCACTTTTTTATAGGGTAAATAGCTGCATTATAAGCTACTTCCTATTTTACCTAACTAATTTGTTTCGATGTGAACATACAACTCGTTACTACTCATGACATAGCCCACTAGCAAGCAATTTAAGTGTCAGACAAACACTAATATCAAAAATCGTCCAGGTTTTTTTGAATTTTTAACTAGTTGAGAAACAACTTATCAAGGTAAGAATTTTGACGAATACGCTTCTAGTAACCGTTAGTGCTGTTACTTTTGTAATGTAAACAATGCGCAACAAATTTTTTTTACCACAGTTTACCAATAGAAAATTCTTCTGGAGTCGTAGTCCAATTTAAACGGTAATAAATTTAATATTTGCTGCGTAGTCTACTGGCCTACCTCCCAGTAATACACGGCTACGGTTTCCTCTGGATGTTAGGTGTAGTGCATGTTGGTCGTGCTGTGTCGATGTGTGTTGTTGGTGTGTGTCGTGTGTTGAGTTGTGTGTGTGTACGGTGTGGTGTGGTGTAAATTGCGCCGGTGTGTATGTGCGCGCGCGGCGGAGTTTAACAGTGTGCTGCCTGCGCGTGGGCGTGCCGTGGGTGTGGGTGTGCGTGTGGAGGAAAGATCTGTCAAAATAATAACAAAAACAAACACGATTGTAAGGGGGAATTTTCTATTATAACGTATTGCCCGTTTTTCCCGCTGATAGGATTTATGTCCGATGCCGCGAGTGAACAGATGCAAATTAATATAAGCGAGCGTGTGCGAGCTACAACTGTGAGTATTGGTCGTAATCCCTACATGCCCCGTCTCTCATACGCTAGTCGTGGTCTACGACGGGGAGCAAAGCTAATTTCTCCTGGTTCGCTCAGAGAGACGCGCGCATAGCATAATAATAACACCCGAAATTTAAAACATTTTTGGTTGCACACACTAACCTGTTTTCAACCTCACTCATTACCGTTAAGCCGGGAGTTGTTACTGGAACATATTCATATTTACTCTGACACCAAACGTATCTGCATAAGTCCTCCAATTCTGCTTAATAATACTATTTTTAATAGATGAATACTATATTACACACATGCAGCGCGCGCGACACAAGCACCGCGCGCGCTACACACACAGCGCAGCCGCATATATATATACTATATAAGGGAGAGAGAGAGAGAAGAGAGAGAGAGAGGAGAGAGAGAGAGGGAAGAGAGAGAGGGGGGGGGGAGCGAGAGAGAGAGAGAAGCACGGTAAATGCGTTGAAAATTTCTCATGTTCCCGAAATGAATTTCTGCGTCATCGATATATATATATATATATATATATATATATATATATATATATCAAGAGTGCATAATAGAAAATTCTATTATTTTCTAAAATCTATTAAATTCTATATTTTCTATTATGAACTGTTGATATATATATATATATATATGTGGATCTGCCGCCACTCCGCCATGTGGAACTCCGCCACCGCGATACAGAGCGTGAGGGTTATTAGTAGGATGTCCCGCAATGGCCCCCACACTGCCAGCTGTTGGATTGATATTGCCACTCACTGAATCTACAGCGAGAGAGCCGACGGTAACCGCACATCTCTGTCGGTCGAGCCCTTTTCGACAGTTGCGTAAACTTACAAACGACCGCGGGGTAATAGTGCAGGAGCCCAGGCGGTTCAGCTTAGCTAAATTTTGGGGGTGGGGGCAGTTNGAGAGAGAGAGAGAGAAAGTGAGTGCGGGGAGAGAGAGAGAGACTGTCACACATGTTAGAGTTAATTTACACCGCCGCTACCCTAACATACAGCACCACAGCATACGCGCCAACCTTTGAAAGAACTTGAGTTCGCATGTGTATTACAAACTCCATCTATTAAAGAACGCGCTATACCTCCGTATTTTATAACGATGAAAATTACAAGAATACTGTATGGCTCCACATACAGGGCGCCATGCAGGATAGGGCTCAATTCTGTCTTACAAAACTCACTTTTGTGCACAAAACTC
>NW_014584857.1:3955-4425 GCF_000485595.1 Priapulus caudatus
GCAGACTTACATTTCCTTACATGGGTATGTACCCGAATCATTGCTATATGCATGAAAAAAAATCCCTTTCCAGCTAGGCTGACCCCCTGGGCACCCGGTCTATAAGGGGCGTTTGCGCAGATGTTTCGGAAGATGTGTTGATTCGGGTATATTTGCATGCGCGTTTGCAGGATTTGCATCTCAGAGCGTGCTATGTTTGTTGTCGTTTCAGAACGAATGATGAATAATCTCCAGAATACACACGCGCGCCGCGTGTACAAACAGACACATATACACACACGCGCGCGCACGCACACACACGCACACACTCACACACGCACACACGTACACACGCACACACGCACACACGCACACACGCACAAACGCACGCACGCACACACGCACGCACACACACACGCACGCACACACACACACGCACGCACGCACACACGCACGCACATACACACACACACACACACACACACACACAC
>NW_014584858.1:0-4425 GCF_000485595.1 Priapulus caudatus
GCAGCACGCACCTATAAAAGGAAACATGATACATACAACCAACTCCAATTAAATCAAATATCCTAGAACATTTCGAATCGTGCGCGTGGCGCACAGTTTTTATCACCTCTGTACTTAAGTTGATAAAAGTATATAATTCCCAGAAAAAAAGTATAACGAGACTATTCCCACGAACCTTTTGGCATAACTCTAATCGACACATGTCATGTCATTATTAAACGCCTTGCTATTCCCATCGCGTCTCCAAATTCCAAACATTCGGCTTACAAATATAATTTCATAGCAGTATGAGTTTGGAGTTAATATTTTTACAAAAACCAACATATAACTAACGATTACGTGTCCCAGACGTATACGCGTCAATTCAACAAGTAACGCGTTATACTCCAAAGTACTGAATGTGAATGCTTAAAGATATATGCATCCGCTAATTGTGTTCGTATGCGGTTAGTTTAATAGACCGTAAGAAGAGAGGAACGAGAAATGTAATTAAAGATGTTACACCGCACAAGAAGACGGCACACGCACGCGACGCGCGCTCCGCACCCACGCCACACCGACACGTGCGCGCGAGGCCGCGGAGGGCAAGCCGCCGCTGGCTGGGCGTCCAGACGGGGTCATGGCAGGGTCGGACCGGTCGAGACGGGGTGAGGGCAGGGTGCCGGCAGGGTCATCCGGTAACCTGATGGGTCAGACCAGTGGGTCAGAGCGGGTCAGACCTGGTCAGGCAAGTTTTATGCGGGGTCAGGCAGGGTTATGCGGGGTCAGACTGGGTCGCGGGATGCCTGCTCTGGGGCACGGCCGTTCGGTATCGGGTTGGGGGGCCGCTCTATGCAGGGTGTTCGGTCAGGGTTGGGCCCGCTTCCTCATGGCAGGGGTATTGTCGGGTTGGGGGCCGCTCTAGGCAGGGTTTGGTCGCGGTTGGGGCGAAGGCTCTGACTGCAGGGTGTTTTGGTGCCGGGTTGGGGCCGGCTCTATGCAAGGGTTTGGTCGGGTGGGGGGACGGCTCTAATGCACGGGTTTTGGTCCGAGGTTGGCCGCCCGGCTCTAGGCAGCGGTATTGTCGGGTTGGGGGCCGCTCGTAGCAGGGTTTTGGGTCGGGTTGGGGCCCGCTCTAGGCAGGGTTTGGGTTCGGGCTTGGGGGTATTCGCGTCTAGGCAGGTTTGGCTCGGGTTGGGCGTCGAGGAAAGATAGCCAATTGGTTAGGCCACATCTCGGTTGTCGTCTGGATGGTTGAACGGCGGGTCAGTTTAACGTGTATAAGTTTTTGGAAAAGGCTTAGGGCTGAGGGTCGGGGTGACGGTCGGGTAAAGGTCCGGGGTGATGGGTCGGGTGGGGTCAGGTGAAGGTTGGGTGAGGTCGGTGGGTCAGGTAGAGGTCGGGGAGGGTCCGGTGGGGTCAGGGTAAAGTACGGGGTGAGGGTCGGATCTCGTTGAAGAGGTCGCAGTTGGGTGCGTTGAGCGCGGTTGGAATAATCAGGTGCAGCGCAGATTGAGGCGGCACTTTAGTCAGATGACCTGCCGACGCTCGTAAGAGGATGCTAGCGGTGCCCGCTTTCGGGCTTTGGCAGTTTCGGAGCTCCACCAGCCGTCTCCGACGTCCAGTGCGCTTGTGCGGTGCGTGACCGCGTGTGTGGCGCTGGTTCGTGTGCGTGCGTTTACCGAGTGTGTGCGCGGCCAGTGGTGCGTGCGTGCCGAGTGTGTGTGCGTGCGCGTGACCGACCCGAGTGTGTGCGCGCGTCTCTCGCGTGCGGTGACCAGATGTGTGTGTGCGTGCGTGACGACCGTGTGTGCGGCGCGTGATGCGTGCGTGACCGAGTGTTTGTGTGCGTGCGTGACGCGAGATGCTGTGGCGCGCCCTGGTGACGTACGTGAGCAGAGTGGTGTGTATGTCTGGTGTGTGTGTGGCGTGACCGAGTGTGTGTGTGGTGTGTGTGTGTGCGTGACGTGTGTGGTGTGTGCTGGGCGTGGCGTGACGTGTGTGGTGCGCGCGGTGCGCGCATGTGCGACATACGTAAGAGTCTTGCCCTTTTCTGGCAATAACTTCGTGCATTCCGCCTTCTGTTACGCCGAATGTAGATTACAGCTGATAACGACGTATACTAGCACAGCAGGCAGCAGGTCCGTTGACCTTTCTGTTTGTCGCTCGGAGTGTGTGTACGTGCGTGCGTCGGTAGCGTGCGTGGGCGTGCGTGGCGGTGTGCTTGCGTGCGTGCGTGTGTGTTGTGTGCGCGCGTGTGTGGGCTCTTTGTGGCCGTTCCTACCGCGTCTTGCGTCCGCGTTCGGTTCTTCACCTTCTTTTTTGTTTCCTTCGCGCTTGTTCCCACGAGGTTATCTCGCGTGTGCTTGTGTGTCGCGCGGGTGCGCTGCCCCCGGCCCCGGACCCGGGCACCACTCGCGGTCGTCGATTTTATCGCGTGCCTTGCCGGGGTAGGCGGGCGTAGTGTACTTAAGCAGCTACTGTCTTTATAATGTATATTAGATGTGTTTACCGTGACTAGCTAGCGTTATTCACCTACCGTTTGTAACCTCTCATGCAATTCTCTCTCTCTCTCTCTCTCTCTCGTCTCTCTCTCTCTCTCTTTCTCTCTCCTTCCCTTCTCCTCCTCCTCCTCTCTCTCTCTCCTCTCGCCTCGCTCGCTGAGTCTCACGCTCTGTCTCTCTCTGCCCGTCCTGCGAGTCCCCTTCTCGCACCAGACGTCTCTCTCCTCTCCTCTCTCTCTCGTCTCGCTCGGCTCTCTTCTCTCTCTCGCGGCGCCCTCTCTTCTCTCCTTCTCTCCCTTCTTTTCTTCTCCTTTCTTTCTCCTCCTCCCTCTCGTCTTCTCTTCTCTCTGTCTTTCTCCCTCGTCTCTCTTCAGTCTCAGTCTCGGCCGTCTCTCTCTCTCTGTCTTCTCTCTCTCTCTCTATGTTTTCTCTCTCTGTCCTGTTCTCTATCTCGTTATTTCTCTCTCATCGCTTCTTCTCTTCTTTCTTTCTCCTTCTTCAGGCTTTCATCTCTCTCTTCTCTTCTGTCTCCTCCGGCCTCGTTATTTTCTGCTCTCTCACACACACTCTCTTTGTCTTCCTCTCTCTCTCCCTCTCTCACTCTCTGTCTCAGTAGCCCCTTGTTCGCCCTTTCTCTCTCTCGCTCTCTCATCTTGACCCCTCTCTCACTTCCTATTATATTAAAATAGACTCTGCTTTGTCATAGTGGAAGGCTTTCTACATCCAGGAAAGCTGTATTATATTACTATGTATGTACGCGTACATATATACCTACATGGAGTTTACATGTGCATGTTTAATTGGGGTGTTCTTACTCCACACTACACATGTTTATTAAACTATATTCATATCTGCACCTATATGTGCATGTAAATTATATGTATATGTATATGGATATGAATATGGATATGTATATGTATATGTACGACGTAGGTGTGTATATATTATATATATATATAATGTAATGATATTGATAATAGTATTTTAGGTATGTATAAAGATATGTAACTCGATCTTGCAAAAATAGACACAGTGACCCAAAATTGATAATTGATAATTCATACGTGATTTCATTCGTACGTGAATTCATACAACTATAAAGTGGGGACTGTAAGCTTTAAAATTATGCCAAACGTGTTGCATTATCTTGAGCGGTCTTTGCTTTATGCTCATTTGAGGTTTGTATTATGCTACTAATTATTCCAGACAAACTGTAAAAATGTGGCAATTAAAGTTTGGGGAGTGAATGTGAAACCTCTCGCATAAGTTAGAAATGATAGGATTACACTTGTTTGATTGAAACCAAACTTGGCAGAACACTTAAATAAGAAAACGCGACTTATTCTAATATTCCCCCAGGTGGGACTCGAACCCAGAATTCCCTAGGCTGCGTAGTTCTCTAGTTATACGAGTACAGACAAACTCAACAACTTTATATATAGCTTATTAATTTATTTTTATTTATTTATTTATTTAATATTATATTATAATATAATATCATATTTAAATATCACATTATCAAAATTATTATCAAATCGGTCATGTCCCATTCTGAACGGCACATATATTCTCACACTATACCTTTCAAAGACATAGGTGGCGTTGCTGTCGCCTGACTTCCCTCCGTCGTCTGCGACTCGTTGCCGGACACAATCCGCCGAAATAGACCTTCACGAAACGCTGACTCGTGCGTGTGGCACACGTTGCCGTAGCAAGCTCCGTACAAAGTCAACGACGTGCGGACGGCAGACACGACTCAATGCGCACGACCGAGTGGTATTCATGTATGAGATGTGACGGGCGGAAACGGGCAGCCGACTGTACTTCCATCTTGACTTTGAGGGTCACCGGGTAGGAAGAAGGTAGCGCCGCAGCACGAGCGAGTGCCTGGTACGCGAGAAGGCGAGCGCGCAGAGCGTGATGGCGCCGCAAGAGCCGCGCC
>NW_014584859.1:0-4425 GCF_000485595.1 Priapulus caudatus
TCCTGATTCATACATGTAGCATTGTCGTACCTTTAAAAAAAATATCCATTTTCAACTTATAAATTGAATTTTATATTGAATTACATCTTCTACATTATTTCTCTTAAGTGTTTTGGAGGATGGTAAAGAGTGTTCCAATCATAAATACATTGTTATTATTGGAATCCTCATATGCCAACTGAAAACATATGGTTAGACACCAAAAAAATCTTCCAATGTCCATTGGTACAAACGTATGACATTTTACGTAGAAAAAGCCTGAAATATGGTGGCCATCTTAGATTTTTGCTATTTTGGAGTATATCGAGTGCTCTAATTTTGTTTCCAATGAATCTTTGATCCCTTTATATGAGTTTAAATAAAATAAAATAAATATTGTATGACATTTGGATGAATAGTTATGGTTTTTTGGCAATTATTAAAAAAAAGAAGATTTTCCGTGATGGCCATTTTGAAATTCAAAATGGCGGCCCTAAATGTTAATGGAAAAACTGGCACCCATTTTTTTCTTAATCAGTGAAGTTTCTAGATGTGTTTAGACATGAGTGCAAAGAATCTACCCAAAAAAATGACAAATCTGGAAAATATTACATAAGCCCATAGACTATGACGTCTTTTCGGGTGGAGTCGGCAGACTCCGGATCGAGGCACTTAACTGCAGTTTCAACCTTATGAGTGTGTGGTGTTATACAAGTTTGTGTGGCATTATATAGCTACCAGCCTGTCGGTCGGCATGCTAATAAAAGCAACGGCGTTCCCGGTTTGAACATCAAACTTGGTGTCATGTTCTCTGTCACTGCTCGTGTCTGCGCGTGGATCCGTGGTCGAAGTTGTGTCGTACATAGAGACCGTGACTGGCTCAAACGTTACATAAGGATGGAGCCGTGCTAGAAGCTCAGTGTGAATGTGAGGTGGGGCAAGGCCAATCCACCCGATTATATCGGACCCTGGTATCCATCTTGGGGCAACGGCAAAGGCACGGCCTTTCTTCAGTAGCTGTTCCTCGGGATCAGAGATTGCTCTTGAATCTTGAAGATAGGTTAACCCTTTGAACCCTGAGCTCCCCAGCGTTATATAACCCTGACCCTGAGCTTCCCAGCAAAAATTACGAAAAATGTTCAAATTGTTTTTTTTTGCTGAAAATGAAGTTATCCTACAATAAAAACATAATGTAACATAAAAATAGATTTTGTATTGTTATTTTGCACTTCTGCAATATTTTGGGGGTTTTAAAGACCCAATTTTTGCCAGGTTTTGCAGATTTTGCCACATTTGTGGAGTTTTCTCACATCCAAACTACTGTATAAAAGTGCAGCCTAACAACCAGTGTTAGCATAAATGTACAAAACAGATGTCACACATTATCTCCAGTACTGAACTAAGGTGGGGTAGGTCCTGAAGCAGTTTTCATTTCCACTTGCAATACATAAGAAGACGTCACATGCTGCACACTTATGAACAGTTTTTCAGTTTTTCGCAACGACCTCCATCGCCTGCTCTACGACCACGAGCCTCTCTCCGTGGTCTACCACCGCCCCTTGCTCCACGTTGACCACGGGCACGAACTGGCTTTCCTCTTATTCCAACACCCCTCCTAGCACGTGGAAGTTGCAGAAAGACTATTATTACTAGTAGTAGTAGTAGTAGGATTAGTATTTCTCACGCTATCTGAGTCACTTTCTGACTGAAAATCATCGCTGTGATCATATTGCTGTGCGCCAATATCCTCATCCGAGTCTGACACATCAAGCAGCACAACTACTTGATCAGGTGTAAACCTTTGTTTCATTATTTTGCTCATTTTTGACACAAAAAACAATAAAAACGCTCTGAATTTACCGAAATTTGCTCTGAAATTTTTCAATCTGGAAGGAAACTGCACTAATATGTAAACAGAACGCTGATTGGCTGCATACAGTGCATAGCTAGCCAAACAAACAGCACGACACATGCAAGCCAAAATATCGGCATCTCGGGTTATTGTATTTTGTGCGCAAGCCGAAATATCGTCTTCCAGGTTTCCCGCGTCGTAATCGGGTGGCTGGCGTTGGCTGTTACCCGCACTGTTGTGGGTCGGACGGCGTTTGCTGTCGCACCGTGAGAGTCATGGCGGCGTATCGTTGCCATCCAGCTGAATGATAGCTTTACTTACGAATGCAAGAATTTGAACATTTCACAACATATCGGCTTCCCTTCCAGCCAATAGTATGTTCTTGAAAGTAGCCGAGGTGTCTGCTCTTTGCGCTTGGTCGATGCTGTTTTTTTCTGATGTATTTATGGTGCATGCAATTTTGCCCAAGAGGATAAGAATTTGATCCCCTGAAATAAAAAGTTAAGCTTAATCCTTTCGCTGCAAACCTCAAATTTTCCTTTTATGCATCTTCATTTTAGCATTGCTAAATTCAAAATTAGCATTTTATCAATTAATGCATGTTACTTTCAGAGCCAAAATTGAGCTATATTGAATGGTCCTATAACTCTGAAGTACTAGAAAGGTTCATTGTATGGGACTAGGAGATTCAGAAATATGAAGTAAATGTTTTGCCTAACTTATGCTAATTAGCTAATTAGCATAATTTATGCCGGAAACGTCTAATTTTCCTGAAATATAAGCTAAAACATTTATGTTAAAAGTTTTTTAATTCTTTCAAACTGCTACTCACAATTTATAGACAAGGTAATTCTTTTCTTGTAGTATACTCTTTTTCATTCCTTTTTAATGCTTTTTGGACCTTTAGGTGTGAATCGTGAATGTTTCAGAATTTGTAAAAATGTGTGACTCGAGTCAGGATATCAATGTTATGCTAAATTGTGAATGTTATCCTGTAAATAAACACTAACACAGTAATCCAATGTCTTTCTAACACCTTCTCTCCATATATAGTTAGTTATAAGTGACTTTATATTTGTACTGGGTATGATAACGCTTGAAAAATCTATGCTTACGGTTTCATTAACGGCCGTCGGGATAGGAGCTTCATGCAATGGTGCATTAATCCTTCGCAGCTTCCTAGAATTACAAGGTACACATGATTTAATAAAATTCAATATCTGCGGGTACATGCGAGGCCAGTAATAACGCTCAGCTATCTTGCTATACTATGAATTTATATCTTTGGCACTTTAAATGTCGCTTCAACCGTCATTACACTCACCCATCAATGCCACCTACTTCCTCTCCTTGCAGATGGGAGAAAAGCACTTGATCCAACGGCTGGCATCACTCTGCACCCATCAACATCACTTGAACCTTTAGCGGCATCTCTGTAACTTAAACGAGTCGAATCATCCATCGCATTGACTGACTCACCCTGCTTAAAACGCAATTCGCGTCCTATTCTCGAAAAGTCACTAACTCTGACGCAATCCTCGGTTGCCTTGAACATTAAGCCTCTAATCTCTTTCCATCCCAATTTAAAATAAAATTTTCCAGATCTCGCCCACAAACCCAGCATCAGCAAATGCATTCCAACCCAGTTCGCTCTAAGCCAGACCTCAGTATCACCGATCATCATCCTCGTGATAACTTTTCCTTCTTCTATCTTTATTTCAATCTTTAACTCTCCCGCCAACTTAATCACTTTCAACCCCTCCAATGATACAGATCTAACCATATTCAAAGGATATTTCTTGACCACATCTCTTCCATCTTTAAAACCCAACATCATTAAGTCACTCTCCAATCTACGTACTTCTATATAAGCATCCTCTCCAACAGTCAAACCATCTACAGCATTAACATTTACCTTCTTAGCGTCGGTGAGTAAAGTGATTAAATCGGCTTTAACATTAATCTCACCATAGATGTAACATTTAACGTTATCAATCACAAATTCACTTAACTTTTCACAAACATCTGCTGAAGCATTGCCACTATCTTTGTCCAAAATAACCTGTCTCAATTCTGTATTCTCTACAGCTAACTGGGCGATTTTGTTTTCTAACGCCTCCATCCTTGCTCAATCGTGATCGCCACAGTATAGTGGTAGTGTCTATACGTTATCGCAAAGAAGACCCAGGACACGACGTCACGGCAACAATGTAGGCGGTTTGCGTCCGTCTTACAAGAAGTGTATAGAAATGTTAACACTTATATTCACAAGAGAAGAAGTGTAGACAGTGCCACAAGAATAGATTTATTCAGGAGAGCTCCTGCAGTTAATAGAATAATATACGTACGATAGTACACAAGAGGTGCAGACAGATAATACGGTGCGAGTGCGACTTACACAGTTATAAGAATTACGTTTAGAATTATAGAAAGATTATGGCTCATACTAAAAGATAGCTTACTTACTACGAAAGAACAAATGAGAATGCAAGACAGTAATAGGTCCATAGCGGCATATAGATCTATGTGCATAAGAAGAAGAACCTTAAGCCAATAGGTAAGAAGACTTACATACTCACAGACTGGTAACAACG
>NW_014584860.1:0-491 GCF_000485595.1 Priapulus caudatus
GAGAGAGAGAGAGAGAGAGAGAAAGAGAGAGCAGAGATAGAGAAGGCAGAGAGAGACTGTCTTTTCGTGAAGGTATTATATACTGCGATTCGTCGTCAGCGAGAGAGAGAGAGAGAGAGAGAGAGAAAGAGAATGAGAGAAAGATACAAAGAAAGAGAGAGAGAGAAAGAGAGCAAGAGAGAGAGAACGAGAGAAAAAGCAACAACAAAAAAGAGAGAGAGAGAGAGAGATAGAGAGAAAGTAACGTGCGTATACCGTCAAACCGCACTTGATATGTAGTGCGGCGATATCGCGTTGCCGCCGCGTTCTATGTCCACGCACAATACATACACACAGCGCACGCACGCACGCCCGTCCGCATGCACGCACGCACGCCCGCCCGCACGCACGCACGCCCCGCCCGCCCCTCCCGCCCAACGCCCGCCCGCACGCACGCACGCACGCATGCCCCGTACGCTCTCCTGTTGCGCATGTTGGGTTTCATATCGTCT
>NW_014584860.1:1719-2614 GCF_000485595.1 Priapulus caudatus
GAGGTGGAGGTGAAGGAGGGGGAGAACGTGGGGAGGAGGAGGGGGGAGAAGGTGGAGGAGGAGGAGGAGAAGGGGGAGAACGTGGAGGAGGAGGAGGAGGAGAAGAGGAGGAGGAGAGAAGGTGAAGGTGAAGGAGGGGAGAAGGTGGGAGGAGGAGGGGGAGAAGGTAGAGGAGGAGGAGGAGAGGAGGAGAGGAGGAGGAGGAGGAGAGGAGGTGGAGGTGGAGGAGGGGAGAACGTGGGAAGGAGGAGGGGGGAGAAGGTGGAGGAGGAGGATAGCATCGCGTTACAAGCACAACACAGCACAGCAACATGAACGTATCTGGTCCAACGTGATCAACAGATCAACGTGACTACAAAATTAGCAGCAAGAGAAATCTCTCGAAATAGATTTCTCAAAGAATCACCTGATTATCTCGAGTTTCTCTCTCAGCAGCTCGAGTTGAGCTACCTAAGGTCGCAGGAGGACGGCCTGCTCATATATACGCGCGCGCGCACGCGTCACCAGGCATACGTATCTATTAGGTTCATGAATACGCGCGTGTGTGAATGTGTGTCATACGTAAGGAAATATCGTCTGTAGAGTGTGGGTTGTGCTGATTTGTATTGTGCTTACTGAAGACAACTATAGGTGGTTGGTAGAGCGAGTGTTATACCTATACTGTCTTGAACTATAGGTGGTTTGTTGAGCGTGTGTTATATACCTACTAAACACAACTATAGGTGGTTGGTTGCACGTGTCTTATAGAGAGAGAGAGAGAGAGACACAGAGAGAGAGAGAGGAGGGGAGAGAGAGAGCGAGCGAAAGACATAGCGAGCGAAAGTCATAGAGAGAGACAAAGAGAGAAAGAGAGAGAGAGAGGGAGAGAGAAAGAGAGAGAGAGAGAGAGAAAGAG
>NW_014584860.1:4109-4424 GCF_000485595.1 Priapulus caudatus
GCAGTAACATGGGTCTATCAGGCAGTAACATGGGTCCATCAGGCAGTAACATGGGTCCATCAAGCAGTAACATGGGTCTATCAGGCAGTAACATGGGTCCATCAGGCAGTAACATAGGTCTATCAGGCAGTAACAAGGGTCCATCAAGCAGTAACATGGGTCCATCAGGCAGTAACAAGGGTCCATCAGGCAGTAACATGGGTCTATCAGGCAGTAACGTGGGTCTATCAGACAGTAACATGGGTCTATCAGGCAGTAACATGGGTCCATCAGGCAGTAACATGGGTCTATCAGACAGTAACATGGGTCTATCAG
>NW_014584861.1:0-4424 GCF_000485595.1 Priapulus caudatus
AACACACACACACACACTCCACGTGTCAATTGCTTCCCGTACTGCCTCAACAACACGCACGGATGTTCGTCGTGTCGAGGTATTACCTGTTATTAGCTGTGATGACTAGCTGACCCGGAGCCTGCATGGTGTAAGCCGCAGGAGGGTGCAGGGAGGGTGCAGGGAGGGTGCAGGGAGGGGGAGGAAGGGTGAGAAGGGGGAGGGGGAGGTATTACCTGTTATTAGCTGTGGTGACGAGCTGACCCCGGGGCTGGTGGGGGAGGTGGAGGCAGAGGGAGGGAGGGGGTGGGGAGAGGAGGGAGGTGGAGGTAGCAGGGGTAGGTAGAGAGAGGGGGCGGTATTAATACCTGTTATTAGGCTGTGGTGGACGGCTGACCCTGGGGCTGGTGGGGAGGTTGGAGGTGGAGGGAGGAGGGGGAACGGAGAATGGAGGGAGGGTGGAAGGGGGATAGAGGGGAGGTGGAGGGGGAGGGGGAGAGGGAGGGAGGGTGGAGGAAGGGATGTAGGCAGGAGTGTGGCGGCGAGGAAGTGAGGAGTGGTGGGGAAGGTGGAGAGCGGCGGGAAGGTGAGGGAGGTGAAAGAGAGGGAGGGAAAGAGAGGAGGGGGAGGCTGCTGCTTGACTCAGCACTGCAAACAACAGCTCTACGTTACCGGTAGAACGACCGCTAGCAAAACACCATCGTAGGCTCGGGCGAAAAGGTGCGCGAATTCTTTAGAGGCGGAAAAGTTAATGCAAGTGCTTTCACACTCCTTCATGTTCCGTGACCGGCGATTCAAGCGTGGTGTGTGTTGTGCTGTGTGTGTGCGTGTGTTGTGTGTGTGTGTGTGTGTGTGTGTGTGCGCGTGCGTGCGTGCGGGCGCGCGTGTGTGTGTGCGCGTGTCGTGTATGTGTGTGTGTGTGTGTGTGTGTGTTGTGTGTGGTGTGTGTGTGTGTGTGTGGTGCGTGCGTGCGTGGCGTGCGTGCGTGTGTGTTCGTTCTGGTAAGGCCACGCGGGTACGTAATACATGGCTATAGCTATACGATCATGGCATCATCATCAGAATATCAACGCCTCACCGCATGAGCCTGTGTACCACCGTGTGATGCTACTAGCCATGCACGGCTATGATCGCATAGCATTGGACGGGGGATCAACATCACGACAGAACACACACACACACGTCACGCCACCACGCACGCGCAAACGCACGGCGCGAAGCACGCACGCACGCACGCAACGGCGCGCGCTCTAGCGACAACACATATTATTTAATAATAATAAGTAATTATCTAATATATAATATGGCAGAATTTGAATAACTAATTTCATGAAGTTGGGTTGATGAGTTGTGGGGAGTAGGCTTTTTGAAACACTGGTAGACAAGCCCACCAGTACTATATAGACACCACTGGATTATGTGATGCAAGTGTTAGATAACCCTATAGTTAATATAGTATAAGAATGATAGTATCTAGTAATATAGGAATATTAGTATATAATATATAGAATATAGTGATATAGTCTAATAGTATATAATAGTATATAGTAATAATATATAGAATATAGTATATATAAGAATTTAGATATAATATAACGATATATATATATTAGTATAAGTATATTAGTAAATATAGCATTATAGTATATAGAATAATATAGTATATAGAAATAGATAGAGTATAGAGTAATGTAGCAGTGTGTGTGGTATTGTGTGGGGTGACTTGTTGCTGCAGCTGTGGGGTGAATACATTCATTGAGTATACTGTTCTTTACAGAAAAGTGACATTTAGATGTGGAATTACGCTTCAACGGAGTGCGAGAGCGTGATGACACGGGTGGCTAGATAGGTGTCGGCCGTCGGGCAGCACTACGGCAGCTGTCGCGCTACCCAGAACACACACACGCGCACGCGCGGCGACGGACGACTACGCACGCACGCGCGCGGCACGTCAACGCAACGTCCGAGGCGCGCACACGCACACGCACACGCACGGCGCGCGCAGCACAAACACACACACAGGCACACCGACCACACACACACACACACAGCGCCGCACACACATCACACACATCCACCGCACACCGCGCTTGCTGTGACCGGAGATCGGACTTGCTTACGGACTTGCTTGCGGACGGACGGATGTAAAGTGTTTGTTATGCGACGCACCGGCTGATGAAACGCTCGACTGAGAATGTAGAAGAGAAGGATAAAGAGGGAGGGAGAGAGGAGCAACAGAAGAGAAAGAGAGAGCGCGCTTCAGAAAGAGAGAGAGAGAGAGAGCATGCAACAGGAGAGAAGGGGTGAATGAGAAGAAAGGAAAAATGGATGCGGCTATACGTGTGCGTGCGTGCGTGCTTGCGTGCGTGCGTGCTTACGTGGCGTGCGTGCGTTAGGCTGTGCGTGTTGAAACAGGGGAAAGAGAACAAGGAAGCGATCGTGACCGTCACGACAGAGTGCTGTCGCTCATGTCACAGACACCATGTACCTAGTCTCCATGCAAGACACCTGATGTCACCCAGTCACCATGTCACAGACACCATGTCACCTACCCTCACGTCACCATGTCACCGATGTCACTTAGTCCCAATAATGTCACATAGTCACCATGCACTCTCCATGTCACCTATGCAGCCATGTCCCTAGTCCTCATGTCACCTAGTCCACCTAATTCACCTTGTCATATTGTCACCATGTCCCTAGTCCTCATGTCCACAGACACCATGTCACCCTAAGTCCTCATGGTCACAGTCACCATGTCACCCTAAGTTCCTCAGATGTCACAGACACCATGTCACCCAGTCCTCATGTCACAGACACCATGTCACCCTAGTCCTCATGTCACAGACACCATGTCACCCTAGTCCTCATGTCACAGACACCATGTCACCCATGTCACCATGTCACATTGTCACCATGTTGCTGGGTTAAGGATACTCTCAATCTTTTTGCACGAATATTGCTCTAAATGAAAGATTAAACGTTTATTGAGCGAAGTGAATGAATCAATCACTTGTTTTAATTATAGAGGAGAATATATCTCTAGCTCAAGGCGCAAAAAATTTCATGAAATTTTCCAGCACCGTAAATTATGTTACCGACAAAAATATTGAATTTTTATGTAAAAAATGGCATTTTGGAGTATTTCTCAACCTACCAGAAAGAGTGAGGGATAATCAAAATTTTTGCCAGCATGTAAGCACAATAGGAACGCAAATAGTGGGTTCTTGTCAAGATTTTCTTCTTAGTAAGTTTCATATTTACCTGAGAAAAATGGAAAAAACTGGGCTTAAAAATCAAACTGTTGTGTTAGAATTGAAAATTTTAGCGAATAAAGAGGGCATAACTAATAAAATAGCGGCAGCTTAATAACAATCCTTGACGGACCTTTTTTAGCAGCAATCATGTTACCCATTAAAACGAGTGTAAAATTTAAAGTTAATCCGAGTTGTAATCACTAGAGAAATTTCCATTTTATACATGCGGCTCTATGTCCAGAAATCGAAACGAGGTAATCAGCGTTTTTCTGACGTCAAGCCGCGGCTCACTACACATGTACGACGCGGGCAGCAAAACGCTCGACAGTTCAACATGTACCGTTATATGAGAGGAAATCAACCATGTACAACAGGTGGCACACCATAGTGTTAGCCATCGAATAAAGTGGAAATGAAAAAATCGGTAAAAATTTCTAAAACTTGAGAGTACACTTAACGTCGTTAATGCATCAATCGTCACCAGTTAACCGACGGCGAGCGACGTCGGTAGACCAGGACCAGAGGGCCACAGGCGTCCTACTGTCGCTTCTGCGCGTAATAATTATAGCCGCGACAATATTACACCCGAGTCGATTACTACAGCACCATTGTACGTTCCACGTTGTACGGTTAGTTCCACCTTCTATATCACTGGTCGGTGTTTTCTCACTCACGGCCGGAAAATAGACAGCGCAGCAGCGAAGAGAGAGAGAGAGAGACGAGGAGAGAGAGGAGAGAGTGAGAGAGAGAGAGAGTGAGAGAGAGAGAGAGAGGAGAGAGAGAGAGAGAGAAAAGAGAGGAGAGAGAGAGAAGAGAGAGAGCGAGAGAGCGAGAGAGCGAGAGAGCGAGAAGAGAGAGAGAGCGAGAGGCGAGAGCGAGAGAGAGAGAGAGGAGAGAGAGGAGAGAGAGAGCGAGAGAGCGAGAGAGCGAGAGAAGAGAGAGAGACAGAGAGGAGAGAAGAGAGAGCGAGAGAGAGAGAGAGAGGAGAAGAGAGAAGCGAGAGAGCAGAGAGAAGAGAGGAGAGGAGACGAGAGAGAGAGAGAGAGAGAGAAGAGAGAGAGAAGATGAGAGGAGAGAGAGAGAGAGAGAGGCCGGTGGGCTGATATTGCTGCGGTGATGTCGCGCGTTTTGGCATGCCCGATCGGGTAGAAGGTCATTCGCGAAGACTAGTGCCGCGTGCAGTACAAA
>NW_014584862.1:0-4422 GCF_000485595.1 Priapulus caudatus
GTGTGCGTGTGTCGTGTATATATATATATATATACATATATATATATATATATATATGTTTATATATATATACAGGAAAACCACCCGCGTGCTTAAATGTCGAGGAATCTCAAAACAACATGACGAAAAAATAGCGCATGTTAAACTTGCGTTATATCCATATAATTTAATTGTAATATCTAATCATTCACATCTATCATTTACTAAAGCTTCCGCATATTATACATATTTTCACATTCTCACGTTCTTCTGCGTTTTCGACGACAATTTGTAGATCGTACAAGCAAACCTTCTGTCAGTAACATTTCCCAAAGTAAAGTCACCTCGCCAACAGAAAATAGCAAAGTGATAATACAATACTGTATATAATAATAGTAAAAAATAGACGTGACGTAAGCATATTAGCGAGAGTTTGCTGGTATTTAGTCATCATTGTACTAATTGCTTAGTCACTATGTACTTGCTTAGTATGTAATGCTATGTAACGCATGTAATTGCTTAGTCGCTTGTACTATAATGCTTAGTCACACACACACACACACACACACACACACACACACACACACACACACACACATCACACACACACACACACACACGCGCCACGCACGCACGCCACACACGCACGCACGCACGCACGCACACACGCACGCACGCACGCACGCACACGCACGACGCACGCACGCACACACACACACACACACACACACACTACACCGCACTCAAACCGCATCCGCTGCGAAAACACGTAGGCAACGGACGTATTTATTCTGTTACATTTCTGTGTTCTCTATATAATATATATAGTATAATATATATATATATGTATACTATATAATATATTATTATATATAATATATATATAAATTTATATATATATAGACCTAGTATTATTGGATAAACTTTCAGTGAACGAAAAGACACAATATATATGCGTATAAGTAACTGTAATATGCAATATCATGCGTAGTAGGCAATTCATTTGCAATCAAGAACACGCTCTTCTCTCTCTCGCCATCTCTCCTCTACTCTCCTCTCTTGCTCTCTCTTCTCTTCTCTCTCCCTCTCTCTCTCTCTCTCTCTCTCTCTCTCCGCTCTCTCTCTCTCTCTCTCGCTCTCTCTCTCTCTCTCTCTCTCAGTCTCTACTCTCTCTCTCGCTCTCTTTCTCTGTCTCTGTAACTTCTCTCTTCTCTCTCGCTTCTCTCTCTCGCTCTCTCTCGCTTTCTCTCGACTCTCTTCGCTACTCTCTGTCTCTCTTCTCTCTCTCGCCGCTCTCGCTCTCTCTCTCTCTCTCTCTCTCTCTCTCTCTCTCTCCTCTCGCTCTCTCTATCTCCACGTTGCTCCCACCACTGTGCCGTCAGGTTTTTATTCGTCGTGTGTATAGATAGATTGAAGATGTTGAGAAGCTAACGTTAGTGAAGCTACTAGAAGCACATAAACAGTAGGATATCATAGGCGTCTAGCAGTGTGTGATTATAAACCGTCGATCAATCACCAGCTACTGCTGCTGCATGTAGCAACCACCCATGAATGCTCACCTCGATTCTCCCACAGGAGAGGCCAAGCTGCAGCAGTGTGTAGGTGTTGTGTGTGTGCTGTGTGGTGTGTTGTGGGGGTGTGTTTTTGGGTTTTGTTGGTGAATCTGTGTGTGTGGGCCGTGACAGAGTGTGCTGCGGCGCGTCGCGTGTGTTGTGTGTGTGTGCGTGCGTGCGTGCGTGGTGCGTGCTGCGTCGTGCGGCTGAGTGTGTGTGTATGTGTGATGTGTGCGTGTGTAGTTTGTGTGTATGCGCGTGTGTGTGGTGTGTGTGGCTGTGTGTGTGCGTGTTAGTTGCGTGTGCGTGCGTGTGTGTGTGTGACTGTTGCTGACAGATGGTGTGTGATGCGCGCCCTGTGTGTGCCAGTGTGTGCTGCGTAGTGGAGTGTGCTTGTGGCGTGTCTGCGTGTGTGTGTGTCTGGTGTGCGCTGCTGTGCGTGCCGTGTGGCGTGGTGTGTGTGTATGGTGTGTGTGTGATGTGTGTGGTTGTGGCGTGCGCGTGTATGTGTGTATGTGCTCGCTGCGTTTGGCGTGGTTGCCTGCGTGTGAAGTGTATCGTGATGTGTGTGTGTTGTTTTTGTGTGTTCTGTGTGCTGTGTGTCTGTGTGTGTGTGTGTGCGTTGATGATTGTGTGTGTTGCGGTGTCGTGCGTGCGTGCGTGTTTGTGTGTGGTGTGGTGTGTGTTTTGGTGGTGTGTATGTATTGGTGTGTATCGTGTGTGTGTGTGTGTCGTGATCTGTGTGTGTGTGTGTTTGTGTGTGTGTGTTTTTGTGACATGTCGTGTGTGTATGTGGATGCGTGTGTCGTGTGTGTGTCGGTGTGTGTGTGGACTCGTGTGTGTGTGTGTGTGTATGTGTGTGTGTGTTGTGCGGTGATCGTGGGTGTGCGTGCGCTGTGTTTAGGTGTAGTGCTGACAAAGGTATAGAAGCACGGTGCCAGCCGATGGGCTGCCTGTGTTTTTTGCCGTGTGAGCATTGTCACTGATTCAGCTGCCAGGCCTAATGGCAGCGGGTGTTGTGACTATCACGGACAGGAAACATCCGGCTCTCTCATTAGCAGATTTTTTATATGGAAAACATTTTAGCAGTTCCGAGCGTAAACTTGCGTTAGAGCACGATTCAACAAAAACATTGCCTTTGCAATTAAACTGAGTAGCCCGCGAAGTCTGTGTTATTTTTCCGAGAACTCGTTAACCTCACATTGAACAGGTTATGGGCTCTAAATATAGTCAAATAGCAGCTTCAAGTCCTTTGTTGACACGTGAACAAATCCATGTTTAACCCTCGCTCTGCAGGCGCTCAGAAAGGTTATCCGCACACTTTACGCTCTTCGCATGTCCAGCAGCAGAAGGGACATCTTCAATCGCGTCCCTTCACATAAAGCCCATAAAAATGCGTTAGGTCACCCGCTGAAACAATAAGTTTCTTTCAATCGCCCTCTCGTCAGATCCATGTCCTCAGAAAATGTCTAAAATCGGCGAGTGTGGCCACTGAACCTTTGACCTAGTGACCTGCCAATTTCGGCACAGTGATGGCTTTCCTACCATAGATGCTACTACACCGACTATCACGAGCCTAGGTCGCAAGCCCGTTTAGATGGTGCGCAATTATGCATTTCCTCCCCTCATACCTTAAAGCGTTAAGGAGGTGAATGTTCCCCCCTCTTTTACACCTTGCTTGACCTTTGACCTTTGACCCCAAGCTTCGACATCCCAAACTCGGTTCCTGACGCATCCCGTCCGAACGCACTCGCAAGAACTTAATAGAACTCATAAAAAATAATAATGAAATAATGGAAAAAAAAACCGAATAATCTATATATATAAGAATGACATAGAATAAAATATAAAGTGAACTAGTAGCGACTCGAGACGAGGCCAGGCCGTTCTCCGGCACAATTTGTCAGGCTCCTGCCTATTTCTCCAATCCCGCTAACATTTCTTTTTGATATGACATTAATTAAATTAATTAATAATATAAATAATTATGGGAATCGGATTAGTTGCGAGCTGGGCCAGGTGGGGAGGCTGGCGGTGCCCCTCACTGCCGGTGTTTGTAAGTAGCCAGACGCCCACCTAGCGGAAGTGAACTTGAAACGTGACGGATCGGCATGCGGATGGTAACACACACACACACACACACACACACACCACACACACACAAACCAACCACTCGAATGGCACGCCACGGGGTGAAAACATAACCATCTGCCACGCCCCTGGCCCGGGAGACGCGACGTAATAATGATTAATAGTAGTATAGTAATAAAGTCCTAACTAGACCAAACGGAGCATAAANAAGTAAGTAGTAGAAAGAAAGGAAGGAAGAGAGAGAGACGACGAGAGAGAGAGAGGAGAACGAGAGAGAGATATAGAGAGAGGAGAGAGAGAGAGATATAGGGAGAGGAGAGAGAGAGGGAGAGAGAGAAAGAAAGAGGAAGAGAGAGACACAGATTGAGAGAGGGGGAAACAAAATACAGAGAGAGAGAGAGAAAAAGTTTGCGGTTCTTCCACGCAGCGTCAAGCTGTAAAGCTGCGTGAGATTTCATGCGACAAACCCGCGATATGAAATGTCACGCGAGAGTTTCTTGCATATATAGATGATTCATGCTGAGGATGTTTGTATGTGTGTGCGTGTGTGTGTGTGCGTGCGTGCGTATGTGTGTGTGTGTGTGCGTGCGTGCGTGTGTGCGTTTGTGCGTTTGTGCGTTTGTGCGTGTGTGTGTGTGCGTGTGTGCTGTGTGCGTGTGTGCGTGAGTGTGTGAGTGCGTGTGTGTGTGCGTGCGTGCGTGCGTGCGTGCGTGTGTGTGTGTGTGTGCGTGTGCGGGTGTGTGTGTGTGTGTGCGTGTGCGTGTGCGTGTGTGTGTGCGTGTGTGCGTGTGTGCGTGTG
>NW_014584863.1:0-417 GCF_000485595.1 Priapulus caudatus
CACGCATGCACGTTCACACGCACGCATGCACGCACACGCGCACGCACGCACGCACGCACACGCACGCACGCAGCCGACACATTGCTAGCATCGCGTCGCACCATCTGTCGGAGCGCTTAATCGTCGAGGATGCAACCGAGTAGAAAACGTAAGGAAAACAGACGCCGCGACAAGCGGCTAACGGGGCAGCAGCTGTCAGTGCACGCACACACGCACGCGCACGCACGCACGCACGCACGCGCACGCACGCGCACGCACGCACGAACGCAGACACGCACGCACGCGCAGACACGCACGCGCGCACGAAGATACGCACACACACGCACGCGCGCGCTATGTTTGTAATCTTCACCATTACACACGAACACATACGCAACACACACACACACACACACACACACACACACACACACGCAC
>NW_014584863.1:3689-4420 GCF_000485595.1 Priapulus caudatus
GTGTGTGTGTGTGTGTGTGTGTGTGTGTGTGTGTGTGTGTGTGTGTGTGTGTGTGTGTGTGTGTGTGTGTGTGTACATTCCGCCGGAAGCTGTGGATCAATGGAGAAGGTAGAACATTCTTATTTAGCAGAGAGAACCCATAAATTATACTAAGTAACATCGCCGTAGGAGGTACATGTATGCGAATGTGAGTGATAAACTATATGCGGGAAGTAGAGAGAGCGTGATACCACGACAGTGGGAGAGGGAGGGAGAGTGAGAGAAAGAGAGCGAGAGCGAANGAGAGAGAGAGGAGAGAGAGAGAGAGAGAGAGAGAGAGAGAGAGAGAGAGAGAGAGAGAGGAAGATATAGATAGATAGATAGAAAGAGTGTGTGAGAGAGAGGGGGCGCCCCCTACTGGCTCTACATATGCAAATAGAATGGCTTCATAGCAACACTGGCATGCATACATGTGGATGGCAATCACATGCCCCGCGCAGCCAGATCAACGCTACGCAGCTATAGACACTCGACACGACTGACCCAGTAATTCGCACCGTGTAATTAGACTATACGTACGTACTTGCTACGTCTGCATGCAAGCTCGATCATTGACGCGCTGAGAGATTTCTCGTGGATGCTGCTGCCGCGGGGGCTCTGTCGATCGAAAAGTACACGCCTGCGAGGAAGAACGGGAGAGAGAAAGAAAGAGAGAGAGAAAGAGAGAGAGAGGGAGAGAGGGAGAGAGGGAG
>NW_014584864.1:0-820 GCF_000485595.1 Priapulus caudatus
TCACGTCTGTAAATCAAAATGTTGCCGATTGACATTATTACACAAATGTGTACATAGTTAGCATCTGTGTTGCAAACACAATTTGCACCCATGTACACCTGTCTCATTAGCTTCTCCGTTTACCGGCTGCTCGGTCCAGCTCGGATGTTTTTATTGAGAAGCATTGAGCTCTCCAACGACCAACCATGGAACTAAAATAGAAGTTCTATTCTAGTTCTATGGCTCCAACCTAGACGAACCATTTTGTGCCGTTGCAATGTCATCACAACGCACTACATTACGGCCGTAAGAAGGTGGGCTCATCGACAAATCCGTTTAGGTCAATCGGCCAGCCACGACATTTTCCTGCCTTGTTTATTAGGTAGCGTGTTACTATAGGTTTCTCTTGCTACTATCATATATTATGCACCAGGCATTTAATCAAAAAGTTTTGTTCACAAACGCACCAAGCGCGAATATCGCGCGAGACAGCAATAGCTTGAATAAACAAGACACGGTTTTACACCTCGCTGCCTAATTACACTTCCCTTGAGCGGACCTCCTAAACCGCGAAATGACGCGAAATGACGCGAAATCATCATACATCAAATAAAATAAAATTGTTTAATTTAAAGTTTTAATTTTTTTTTATCAAATTAAAGTTAAATTGTTATTAAATTATCTTAAATTAAATGAAAATGCTATTTAATTTTAAATTAATTAATTAAATGACGCGATATGTCGCGAAATGACGCGAAATGAGGGTCTCTCTCTCTCTCTCTCTCTCTCTCTCTCTCTTTCTCTCTCTCTCTCTCGCTCTCTTCCCCCATCATTCTCTCTC
>NW_014584864.1:1048-2650 GCF_000485595.1 Priapulus caudatus
TAGGTGCTAGAACATTTCCTTGAGTGGCTGAAAAGGCCTACTCTAGAATGGCAGTTTCTCGCACAATAGCTGCAGATGAAGGAGGATGGCTCTCTTACATATATCATCGTCGTCGGCATCCGTACGCCTCGGGAGACGAATGGTGTAGCACGTTAGGTGCTAGAACATTTCCTTGAGTGGCTGAAAAGGCCTACTCTAGAATGCAGTCTCTCGCACAATAGCTGCAGATGAATAAGGATGGCTCTCTGACAGAGGCTGCCCTCGCTTTCCCTCTGGCTCATTTCTCTGCGAGCTGTTCGTTTCTTGTGTTGTCTGACGTCTGGACTCTATTTCTTACTGCATGCGGCTTTCCAATCTTCGTGCGTGTCTGCAACGCTTTCCCAGGAGCTGATGTTGATGCCCGCTAGTTTCAAGTCTCTCTTGCACACACCTTTGAACCGTAGGTGTGGTCTGCCCACCGGCGTGACCCTTCACACAGTTCGCCGTACAGCATGTCCTTTGGGATGCGCCCTGTATATATATATATATATCAATTCCCGTTATATATATAATCATTAATAGGTCTTGATATAGCATAGACTTGTACATTGCGTTTTATTGCGACCTTGCTTAGCGGAAGTTAGATAAGCCTGATTTCTGTATTAACACTGTATAAACATTGTTGTCTGTGTGTTAGTGCGGGCTTTATTTCTTGGACAAACTGTTATATGTTACACTAATAGTAGTTATAAGCATATTCATATTTTCAAAGCCTTTCTGCATGATAATCTATGGAATTTACGTTGCATTAAGTTGCATATACGGCAGTGCGAACTTGTTCAGTTATTTTTATATTACTTATTCAGATTCATGTCGTTTTCATGTAATTTTTTTCCTACACCGTATGTACTGCGTAATATGCACCAAACAGGGTGTTTTGCGTTCGTAGGCGGTTTTGCTTTGAGTACCGGGCATCGTGCCCTCTCTGCCGGCGTTGTAACTCTATATTGTAATAGGCAGTGCACAGGTTTGCAAACCATGTTCGAAGTGCGAAGGAGAATGTGTGCGACCTGTAAATGCAAGGTAAATACTTGCTATAAAGGTTAAACATGTGCGTCTCTGTTTAACGTCCAATTGTTTTTTCATGACATTATAGCTTCATATTGATGAGATTTTTTGTGCTAATTGTTGTTGAATTAATGTGCAACTTTAGGTTTGCATGTATTAGGGAGCAAACTGTGACTGCAATTATAATAATCTACATATATCCATTCACTAAATGACGTATGTATTGTTTGTTGTTACATGGTTTAACTTTTACGAATTATACTGCTAGAATAATAATAATAATAATAATAATAATAATAATGTTTGCCATATTTCTTCTGCAATCATGTCTGTCATCATGATGCCGGGAGCACGCGTAGTGAATAGGTACACGGTACCACATGCAGTATGGAATAGGCTGGGGCAGCCGGGATGCTGAGCTCCTCCTCTTCCTCCTCCTCCTCCTCCTCCTCCTCATCCACCTCCTCCTCACTCTCCCTCGCCACCGAGGATATGTGACCAATTTTCCGGATGCCCCTAACGGTATATTCGTATATATATAAATACATATGCGTG